>NC_090268.1:316131411-316431411 GCF_040414725.1 Anabrus simplex
TTCATTGCACTGGTTATCCCTCGCATTTAACTCGGCTTTTCACGAGTCACACAAGTTTTCCCCCGCATCTCTTTAGTTTAAGTTCGTTCCAAACACCCCGTTGTCCAATTTGTGGTGGATCAATGAGATTTTACCAGAGACAATAGACACAGATAATGTCAGGGATCTGGGGAGAAAGGCCAAAAATAATCTTAAAGCCTCTTTTGAGAAAGTGAAAGAAATATATGATTGTGGACGGATACCCACCAATTTAAATTTGAAGATCAAGTCATGGTAAAATTTTTGTTCCTGCAGACAAGTTCAACCCAAGATTTCATGGACCTTGCATTATACTTAACTCCGGTCACCGTCTTGGTCATCTGGTTGATCTGTCCCAAGAAAAACGTGTGTGAACTCTGCTGCTTTTCATTATAGGCCTTAACCCTAGAATGGTAACAAGGAAATTTAACGCTTATTGGTAACTATACGCTTCCAAGGCGTACACGGCGCAAAACAACGTCTGTACTGTCTCCTTCCTTCCCATTGGTAGCCCTTTCCTGTCCCATCGTCGCCATAAGACCTCTCTGTGTCGGTGCGACGTAAAGCAAGTACCTATTCTTTGTAAATTAATGTACCGATAATTTTCCCTATTCTTTGTAAATTATTTTACCGATCATTTTCCCTATTCTGTCTGCTTTGTCGACTTATCGTACAACCCTGCTATACGAGCTGACGAGCTCTTGAAGTGTTATTTGTTGTAGCTTATTCATATTATCTATCAAATCTTAAAATCAGAAAAAAAAGGAAAGAAATAAAATTTCAAGATTTAGTGCTCTAATTTACGCTCTGATCTTTTCTCTGTCCACCCATTCACCCCAGCAACTTGTTATACCACTCTGACCCACTAAAACACGGTAACAGTTCACAAAACTGTTTATATGCAATGTTAGGAGTAAGTATGCCATCTCCCACTACCATTTGATTCCCACTACCTGAAAATGAAACAATTGTCACTGAAAGATTGTACGTGGGATTATTATTATTATTATTATTGTTGTCCTGGGTTCGTTTCCCGACAGGGTCGGGGATTTTAACCACCATTGATTAATTTCTCTGGCATGGGGACTGGGTGTATGTGTTGTCTGCATCATCATTATCCATCCTCATCACGATGCGCACGTCGCCGATGGCGTCAAATCGAAAAACTTGCACCTGGTTAGCCGAACATATCCTCAGACACTCCCGGCACTAAAAGCCATACGCCATTTCATACCACATACAATTTCGATTTTCCTCAGTTAATTTAAAATATCGTGGTAATCAATTATAATTAATGAGAAAAACTTGTAAGTCAAATAAGGAGTATGGTAACGATTATGGTTAATGAAAAAGGTAGGCCTATAGGATAAATAGGGGGAACAATAACAGAAAAATATCAAATTAGCAACTGAAAAATATCTAACTTGTGACTTAGTACTACTTATTGAATTGAATATGAGAAAAAACTAACTGAATAAATACGAAAGATACAAGTTTTCTGTCATCCCGTTAACTAGAAAACAAATGCCGCAGCTGTTAGGCTATTAAGTTTCTGGGGTTTAACACCAAGGTCATCAGTGTCATTAAGGAAAATGACGAGAATCACGGACTCTGAAGGAATGAGGTTAACGGGGCAGAAAATAGGCAGGGTTGTGAAAGGCGAAGGGTGACAATAGGCTCAGGACTCACCAATTGCAGTATTTTTCCTCGAGGTCCATCTTGAAAACCTGTCATGGGTTACTATACGGTCTGGTAAGCTTTATTGGCAGCTCAAGGTCACTCATAATGTCCCTTTGTGCGTTGGCCTTGCTCCCTTCTTCATATCTTTTACAAAATTAGTACGCACATACATACTCCGTCTGTGGATCACTAGTATAGTCCTCTCCGTGTAAGGACGTACCCTAAGGGTGCAACCTTACCCTTTCTCCCCTGTAATATTAAGGTATCGATTTATAGTTACTTTTCTTGCTGTTGGGTATTTTGCAGGTCTTTTTCAGTGTCGGTAACCATACAGTTTAGGAACCCTACTTGCCGATACGACGTCTTACATTAACCGTTAATCTGGCACGTTGGCAACGTTCAATCACTGTTCTAGCATGAATTGCGTGTTGCCACCGCATCGCCGTTAAAGTCACTAGTGATACATTTGCGAGAATATTTAAAGCATATTTTCTTTTTCTGTGGGATTGTAAATCTATTTGGCTAATACCAAGTAAGTAGAATTGTGGCATGTTCGGATAATGCATTTATTAACATTGTTTGCGTGAAATGATTAAAGTGCTCAAGTACGTCAGTCTCATGTCTAGATCTACCGGTACACGAAATAACTCTTGCGAGACGAAATTTTGGCAGTAGAAATTATAACATTATTATTTTCAAATCCGCAGTGAACTTGAAACCTGACCTAATTTCCGTTCACGGAGCTTGGCACATTAGTATTCCTATATGTTTCCTGATAAGCTTGAAGATATAACCAGCCTGCAGGCTGAAAATATGCCCAATAATTTCTCTCCTTACTGGTTACCGGTGTTGAAGAGAGAAGGAAATGTTCGCGCAAAAGAAAGGGAAGTCATTGGATGTCTGGAACTTTCTAAAATCACACTGCAAAGACTTATTAAATAAATTGCATCGTTTAACACGCCCCTCTTGTCAAGAATATGGTTATAGTACGCCTAGTGTATATCAAAATAAAGACGGATAATTTGAGTGAGAAAGTGTGTTTATTTCCTTAATTCCTCATTGAGCGTGGAAATCGACGAGATATTGATAATTATCTTGATTTATTTGATCTTATCTTTTATCATTTACTAGGGTAGGGAAACATTGATTATCGGTGTTTCCTACATTGAGGTTAGTTTGTTATGGTTATGTCTGGTGATTTTAATATGTAACTAGGCAGGTTGGCAGCAGTGATCAGCCATTACAAAAAAGAGAAAAGAAGAGCATCGGGTGGCGATATTTACTTTCTGGGGTATTTCCTTACGTGGAAATTACTATAGTATCAGTCACCGGACCCGATGATCACGGGTTCAAACCCGACAGTGGCAGTTGGATTTCTGAATGGTGGGAGGAAGTTCATTCAGTGTTCCATATCGTATGATGTCGGCATGTAAATGAACTTCGGTGACCACTGTTGCCAGGTGGTCGACAGCATTCTTTTCTTCTAAAGCAAATGTCCCTTTTCACAACGCCAAAATTTACTAAGCTAGTATTACTCCTATTCAGCTGTTATGAATGTAAACTTGATATTTATTATGTGAATGGCCTGATTTTATATAATTACATTTGAAGAAGACTGTCAGAAATGAGATCCTTTAAAAAATTAAAAATGGAATCTCACCCCAAAGGTTTCAAATGTGTTCTTATCACCTTCTTGAGATAACAGATTTCTTGCAATATTCGCGTTGGTTTAGTGGTAGCGGGTTAGATTCCCGGTCAGGTCAGGGATTTTTTTGCTATTTGCTTTACGTCGCAACGACACAGATATGTCTTATGGCGATGATGGGATAGGAAAGACCCAGGAGTGGGAAGGAAGAGGCTGTGGCTGTGGCCTTAATTAAGGTACAGCCCCAGTATTTGCCTGGTGTGAAAATGGGAAACCGGGGAAAACCATCTTCAGGGATATTTCAAGGAATTTTTACCTGAACGTAAGGGCTACTTCGAGGTCCACTCAGCCTATGTGGTTTCAATTGAGGAGCTGTCTGACGGTGAGATAGTGGAACGGTCTAGAAAACCAAGAGTAACAGCTGAGAGGATTCGTCGTGTCGACCACACGACATCTCGTAATTTGCAGGCCTCCGGGCTAAGTAGCGGTCGCTTGCGAGGCCATGGCCATTCGGAGTTGTTGTGCCATGGGGTTTCGTTTGGTGCGTTCTATTATGCTTAAATACTTACATGTACGGCTCCTTGGCTGAATGGTCAGCGTCGAGACTTTTGGTTCAGAGGGTTTCAGGTTCGATTTCCGGCTGGGTCGAAGGCTCTAACCGCATCAGGTTAATTCTTATGATTCGGGGACTGGGTATTTGTGCTCCTCCCAATACACTCCTCTTCATATACAGAGAACATACCACAATACCAACCACCACAGAAATATGCAAGAGTCAGAAGGGGATTTGGCCGTAAAACGTGGCCAAGTCCATGTGTGCGACACACATCACGCAGCGACATCACTAGAGAGTAGAAAGGAGAAGGAGAAGAAGAAGAAAAGTGGGTAACGTTTTATTTTATCTGGAAAAATTAAGAAGAAAGAGAAGAAGACTGAATACTTATGTCGCTTATCTCTGCTTAAATATAACGAAATATTATCTAGTAGTTTGGTGAACTACAGTAAATATCAAGAACTGTCATCACTGCTTGTTATAATACTTTGAACATTCGAAGAAAGAATACAAGGGTAACTATACAGAATATAAGGAAGAGTAATATCGAAAGTGTTAGGGGTGCAAATGAAGAGTATTTACTTCAAATTGGTACAGCTTTCAAAGTCTGTTCTCGATATAGTGGCTTCAATCTTTGCTGGAGTCGCTAGTAGGAGGATGTGAGAATGCAGAAAATCTGAGCCTGTTATGAATGTAAACTTGATATTTATTATGTGAATGGCCTGATTTTATATAATTACATTTGAAGAAGACTGTCAGAAATGAGATCCTTTAAAAAATCAAAAATGGAATCTCACCCCAAAGGTTTCAAATGTGTTCTTATCACCTTCTTGAGATAACAGATTTCTTGCAATATTCGCGTTGGTTTAGTGGTAGCGGGTTAGATTCCCGGTCAGGTCAGGGATTTTTTTGCTATTTGCTTTACGTCGCAACGACACAGATATGTCTTATGGCGATGATGGGATAGGAAAGACCCAGGACTGGGAAGGAAGAGGCTGTGGCTGTGGCCTTAATTAAGGTACAGCCCCAGTATTTGCCTGGTGTGAAAATGGGAAACCGCGGAAAACCATCTTCAGGGATATTTCAAGGAATTTTTACCTGAACGTAAGGGCTACTTCGAGGTCCACTCAGCCTATGTGGTTTCAATTGAGGAGCTGTCTGACGGTGAGATAGTGGAACGGTCTAGAAAACCAAGAGTAACAGCCGAGAGGATTCGTCGTGTCGACCACACGACATCTCGTAATCTGCAGGCCTCCGGGCTAAGTAGCGGTCGCTTGCGAGGCCATGGCCATTCGGAGTTGTTGTGCCATGGGGTTTCGTTTGGTGCGTTCTATTATGCTTAAATACTTACATGTACGGCTCCTTGGCTGAATGGTCAGCGTCGAGACTTTTGGTTCAGAGGGTTTCAGGTTCGATTTCCGGCTGGGTCGAAGGCTCTAACCGCATCAGGTTAATTCTTATGATTCGGGGACTGGGTATTTGTGCTCCTCCCAATACACTCCTCTTCATATACCGAGAACATACCACAATACCAGCCACCACAGAAATATGCAAGAGTCAGAAGGGGATTTGGCCGTAAAACGTGGCCAAGTCCATGTGTGCGACACACATCACGCAGCGACATCACTAGAGAGTAGAAAGGAGAAGGAGAAGAAGAAGAAAAGTGGGCAACGTTTTATTTTACCTGGAAAAATTAAGAAGAAAGAGAAGAAGACTGAATACTTATGTCGCTTATCTCTGCTTAAATATAACGAAATATTATCTAGTAGTTTGGTGAACTACAGTAAATATCAAGAACTGTCATCACTACTTGTTATAATACTTTGAACATTCGAAGAAAGAATACAAGGGTAACTATACAGAATATAAGGAAGACTAATATCGAAAGTGTTAGGGGTGCAAATGAAGAGTATTTACTTCAAATTGGTACAGCTTTCAAAGTCTGTTCTCGATATAGTGGCTTCAATCTTTGCTGGAGTCGCTAGTAGGAGGGTGTGAGAATGCAGAAAATCTGAGCCACTGTCTTCCCGCAGTTAAATAACATTTGCAGGTCTAAATTACAACAATCCTGCGTCTATTGAAATCTAGGAGGTACTATTGCATATCAGGGGCTGATAGCTGAGGTGGTAAATGCTTGGTTCGCCCGGATGGCCTTAACTTCGATTGGCCACCAGGAAATCGAAAAATATACAAAGAAGATTTCGAGTTCTAGAGCGGCACAAGACCCTAAGGTTGACACAGCATATTCCAAAATTAAGTACCAGGTTAATTCGTGGATTTAAAGCTGACCGGGCATAAAGCCAACCACCTATAATTATATAGATTATTATTATGATTATTATTATTAATATGATGGCATGAAGTTTGACCTCCCCTGAACTTAGGCAACACTCCTTGCAGCATGTTTCTCAGCTACCTAGTGCAATTTACCCGAAATAAATGTTCAAGAAAATGTAATGCCTGGGTTAGCAATGCTCCAGAAAATGTAGGGTGGTAATTACTGTGCCTGATCATAGGACATTGCCAACTAACTATAGTGTTTAGTGCCGGCTGTCATTCGTTCTGTGTGCACGCGGTAGTGGGGCAATAAGGTAAATCCTTTAGTGAATGGCATAGGACGATATGACGTTGATCATTACGAGAAATACCCCACTCTAAACCACATACAAGACAGCAGGCTGAATCCTACTGCTAAGTCTCGCACCCTTAACACGCAGCGTATAGTACACAAAACTGTATTATATAAAAATGTACGTAGGTACTAGGTTGCATATTTTTTCGCTTGTTTGTTTGTTCAAGCGCACGATTGAGGAACCGATTGACAGCCAACCAACCAAGACCTCTACGATAGCCATGTTCGACTGAATAATTATGAATACCACCTTTGCATGCCGACTCCTCAATCCCCTTCATTGCTTCCCGTTTTAAAGACATGAGAGCGAAACCTCACCCCGCCTTCTAGGTGAAGTACTGAAATTTACCTACGATAATAAGGACATAAGAAAAAAAAGATACAGAAGCTGAAAGCTAGAAAAGCAGCTGCGATTGATAAGATTTCTGGGGATATACTAAAGGCAATGGGTTGGGATATAGTACCGTGTCGGGAATACTTATTTGATTATTGTTTGCATGAACGACCTATACCAAATGAATGGAGAGTTGCCATATTAGCTCCAGTGTACAAAGGAAGGGGTGGTAAATATAAAGCGGATAATTACACGCCAGTCAGCTTGGCGCGTGCTACGTGTAAGTTCTGGGAAAACATTCTGTCTGGTCATATTAGATGCGTTTGCGAAATGACTAACTATTTTGATAGAATGCAATTCGGGTTGAGGAGAGGTTATTACAGTGAGACTCAAATGTTTAGGATTCCAGTATGATATAGCACGTATTTTAGATTCAGGAGGTCAAATGGACTGTATCGCTACTGACCTATCTAGGACTTTTGGTAAGGTATATCATGCTGACTGAAATGATGGCTATTGGACAAGAGTGACTAATGGGTGGCTAAATTTCTAGAAAATAGATCTCAGAAAATTAGAGTAGGTGAAACATTATCTGTTCCTGTAATAATTATGAGGGGAGTTCTACAAGGCAGTATTATTGCACCTTTTTCCTGTGTATACATAAAGCAAAGAACTGGAATCGCCGATTAGGTTACTTGCTGTTATGTTGCACTATATAGAGCAATAAATGTTACAGTATTGTGAACGATTGCAAAAGGATCTCGCCCCTGTTATGAGATGGTCAGCAGGTACTGATATGATAATAAGCGGGATGGAAGGTCTGCTAGTAAGTCTCACCATGAGGAAAAAATCCTCTCAGTTTTAATTATTGTGTTCATCTGGGGAAGTAACTCACGGGGGTCACTGTATGTAGTTAGATGCTTGTATTACAAGCAAAGATCTTCATTGGAGTAATCACATTAACGAGATTGTAAATAAAGATTACATAACTCTTCGCGTGGTTATGAGGATATTTAGGGGTTGTAGTAACAATGTAATGGACGCTATAAGACCTAATTGTGTCGGTGCGCCGTAAAACAAATTGTAAAAACATAATAATAATAATGTAAATACACCTGCTGCAATAAAGTCTCACGCACATGTTAGTAAATAGAACCGGCGGTAGTGAAACTGACATGTAATCAAAGGACCCCCTGTAAGAATAAGGCTCGTAGCCAGTAACATAAAAGTGTACTTCGTTTTTTTTTTTTTGCGACAGCTGGATCCTAAGAAGTTGTTTACTAGAGGAGATAAAACCATACTATCACCACAATTTGCATGATGTACTGTAATAGTGGCCTCGAACAAGGCACCGAGCAAGACTATGACGTAATGCACGACGGCAGTGCGTGTTCGAACCCTGAGCTACCCGCATACTACATTAGCGGATATCTAGTAAAAGTCAAGGCCAGGTCGGGGCTCACCCGTATCAACATACTAAGTTACTTTTATCCTAGAAATATTTACTTGCGTAAACGTACGCCGCACGCAGCCCAGCATTCAAACAGCGACCACTCTCTTCAAAGGCCTGCTCTATTAGCTCAATAAACCAAATATCAAGCATTGTAATTTTAAAGTATCCGTTGAACAACTGATGTAGAATATGGAGGAAACGAATTACAAATAAAAAATAAATGTTGTTTTAGTTATCAGTGGACATACCGGTTTGATGCGGCTGTCCTTTTCTCCCCGAGCATTTGCCTCATTTCCCCCTCCCCCCTTGAATTTCAACTTTATCTTCATATTACGATCTTTCCTACCTTTGAGAGCTCCACTGAAGCTTATTCTTTTACTAAAGTCATTCCGCGCCAGCTCGGAACATACCACTTAGTCGGACAGCTCGTCTCGTTTACTGCCTAGCCTTGCCAGCCCACAGTTTGCAACACTACTCTTTTGTCGAAAATCACCCAGAAAAAACCGTGCTGCTTTCATTTGGATCTCCTTCAGTTTTTGTATCTAGTAATTCTGGTGTGGATCCCATGCACTTGAACCATAATCTAATTCTGGGTCTTCATCATCATCATCTGTTTACCCTCCAGGTTCGGTTTTTCCCTCGGACTTAGCGAGGGATCCCACCTCTACCGCCTCAAGGGCAGTGTCCTGGAGCTTCAGACTCTTGGTCGGGGGATACAACTGGGGAGTATGGCCAGTACCTCGCCCAGGTGGCCTCACCTGCTATGCTGAACAGGGACCTTGTGGAGGGATGGGAAGATTGGAAGGGATAGGCAAGGAAGAGGGAAGGAAGCGGCCGTGGCCTTAAGTTAGGTACCATCCCGGCATTCGCCTGGAGGAGAAGTGGGAAACCACGGAAAACCACTTCCAGGATGGCTGAGGTGGGAATCGAACCCACCTCTACTCAGTTGACCTCCCGAGGCTGAGTGGACCCCGTTCCAGCCCTCGTACCACTTTTCAAATTTTCGTGGCAGAGCCGGGAATCGAACCCGGGCCTCCGGGGGTGGCAGCTAATCACGCTAACCACTACACCACAGAGGCGGACTATTGGGGGTCTTACCAGTGATTTATACACCATCTTCAGGGCTGCCGACAGTGTAGTTCGAACCAACTATCTCCCGAATGGAAGCTCACAGCTGCGCGACCCTACCCGCACGGCCAACTTGCTCGCTATGTGTATTTACAGAGCCGGCTCTGTAATCTAGGCCTGATTCTTACCTGGGTTTGATCCATGGCCACGTGAGGTATTTTTACCTGGATTTGAGCGTTAGTTCGACGTCCACTCAGATTACGTGAAAACAATTGAGGATCCATCTGATGGTCAGATAGCGGAACAAGAATAACGGTCGAGAGGATTCAAAGCGCTGACCACACATCACCTCGTAATCTGGTCTCCGGGCTGAGCAGAAATCGCTTGGTAGGCCAAGGCCCATCAGAGCTGTATCACAATAGGTTCAGTTAAAGCATCGCTGTCGATTGTGATTCAGTTCGTGTTCGTTTCCTTTCGTGGTCTTTTTTCTCATTTCCTGGAGTCGGCACTAATGTGGGTTAAGCCTAGTTTTTACGGCCGAATGTCCTTTCTGACACAAAACCTATACTGAGGAATGTGATCATTATTGAGTGTCTCTGTGGTGGTTGGTAATGTGATGTGCTGTACATTGTAAGTGAAGATGTGTATTAACGTGATCAGAAACACGCAGCTCTCAAGCTGGAGGATTAACCAAACGCGGCTAAAATCAGTAGCCCGGTTGGAATTGAACCTGGGGCTCTCTTAACCGAAGGCCACTACACTGAACATTCAGCCAAGGGGTCGGACAATTGTGGTGCAAATAATATCCCTTTTCTTCTCCTCCGTTTATATATTTCCGCTCCGTTTTATTCTATTTATTTTTTTACAATTTGCTTTAGCCTACATCGCACCGACACAGACAGGTCTTATGGTGACGGAGGGATAGGAAAGGCCTAGGAGTGGGAAGGAAGCGACCGTGGCCTTAATTAAGGTACAGCCTAAGCATTTGCGGAAACTGCAGAAAACCATTTTCAGGGCTGCTGACAGTGGGGTTCGAACCCACTATCTTCTGGATGCAAGCTCACAACTGCGCCCCTAACCGCACGGTCACCTTGCCCAGTCGTTTTATTCCCTTCCTCCTTATTTTCTTACGTTTACATTTGTTATTTTTTATTGCTGTTCACCCGTGGTGTTGGGGTAGCGTGCCTGCCTCTTACCCGGAGGACCCAGGTTCGAGGTCCACTCAGCCAACGTTATCTGACGTTGAGATAGCGGTCCCGTTCTAGAACGCCAAGAATAACGACCGAGAGGATTCGTCGTGCTGACCACACGGCACCTCGTGCTGAGCAGCGGTCGCTGGTAGGCCAAGGGCATTCATGGCCTGTAGTGCCATGGGGTTTGGTTTGGTTTGTTGTTCACCCGTACCGTGAAGCATATTCACTTGGTTAGGTAATGATCATTACCAAAGAACATAATTGTAAGCTCTTGTTGGCTATACATAGTGTAAGTGCTCAAATTCTAGAAAAGTACAATAACTAAGCCAAGTTCACCCTAATTGGTACAATAATAATAATAATAATAATAATAATAATAATAATAATAATAATAATAATAATAATAATAATAATAATAATAATAATAATAACCGGACTGAGTGGCTCAAACGGTCAAGGCGCTGGCTGGGTCCTGAGCCGAAGTTGGCAGGTAAAATCCTAGTTCAATCCGATGGTATTTTAAGGTGCTCAAGTACGCCAGTCTCGTGTGGGTAGATTTACTGGCACATAACAGAACTCCTGCGGGACAAAAATTCGGGCACCTCGGCGCCTCCGAAAACCTTAAAAATTAGTTGAACATAAAGACAATAATAATTACGGCTGGCCACAGAAAGTAAGTACCCTACCTATAGAAAATATCTGAAAGTAAAGAGAGAAAGATATTAAGAATACAGTCATTTTAATACTAATATTTACAAGGGTGAGTCATTCGCCAAATGTCACTAGAAAGGCATGAGAACTAATTCGCTGGCATTTCTTGGAGTTGTAGCGATTCCCATTAGCTGCTAATATGAACTGAATTACCTCTGCACTTGGCCTGGTACAAAAAAAAAAAAAACCAAGGCCTGCTGGAAATGGAGTACTGTCGTGATGATGTCGGCCGCACAGCACCAGCTGGTCAGTCCGCCACAGTCCAGATGTCACTGCAGAGGCCCTTGACCTCGCTATTACGAGTCTCGCAGAAATTAATGACGCATACATTAACATTCGAAGCTTTATAGAGCGCCACTTACTACACTCTTTGTTTAGTTTCTGACTCAAACCTTCAATAACAGAGTGAAACCTTTCAAGTGCTATTAAAATGTTTACACTTTTAACCCAGTTCTGTAGCGTGCGGTATTACCTCACTTGGGACCTATAAAATATTCACTAACCTACTTTGTTAGTAATTTTCTTCAATTTCTGAAATAACTCGATACCAACACATTGTAGCGGCCGTGTGCACTCTCCTAATTAACCTCGGCCACTGCTATAGTTACCCGTAAGCGGGACTGCTTGACTCAGGGCTCTCAGGATTGAGAATGAGCCCTGTAAGAGAGAGATAGTGACAGGGAGAGAGGTGTATGGACGACAGATTTTATGAGGTATAGAAGGAATTCAACAATTACAAACACCAACGTTTAAAAACGTAGAACAGCAAAATAAAACAGTCCGTTTTTTTGGCATTTAGGACGGCGCCTGAGTTTTATTTCATTTCACCAGCTTAGTGATGTCAGGGAAAATTGTTTTGGTAGAATGCGTAATTCTGCTTCCAACGCAACATCGGACAAATATGACCTATAGCTCGTTACATGTTAAGACAACAGTATTGCTCTTATGGCAACAGGGTTGCCATATCGAACGTCTCTGCTAACACCATCACGGAAAACGGGGCACATAAATGTGTGAAATTCAGTATTAAAGTCGACAAAAAGCGGAAGAAACTATGCTACAAATGTTTTGTATGAATCAAACGGAACGGGGTGTTTACATGGCTATTTTTGGTTTGTACAGAATCAGAGGTAAACTACGGCACTTAAAAAAAACTCAGCATTGAAGTGAAAGGCAAATTGGGGGTGAAAGTAGACAAATATTTTTTGTGGGCTCGAGGGGTGAGGGATGCATTTAATTGCACTTAATAAATTTCTCCACGGAATAAAGGCTAGGAAAGGGGCTTCCTGGCCGAGGTGGTAGAGGCGTGCTCGGTTCGCCCGGAAGAAACGAGTTTTCCATTTTCGGAGGTGCATATGGCCCTGAGGTACATTCAGCCTACACCAAAAATGAGTAACAGGTTAATTCTTGGGGGGAAAAGGCGGCCAGGCGTAGAGCTAACCACTTACCCCATCACGTGCCGAGATTACGAATGGTGGAAGCCTTTACCTTCCACTCCTCCAAGGTCCTTCATGGGCTGTACGGAGAAGACTTTGCAAACTTTACTAATAAAGGCTAGGAAACAGACGCAACAAATAAATACTGTAAATGACTGTATAAAATATCAGAGTATTGCTGTTAAAGAAAGAAATCACACACGTAGCCTTATCGCATAATTCTCACTCAGCAGAAGACAATTACGAACTGATTTAAAGCCTAAAAACACACACGCAACAAATAAATACTGTAGATAACTTCACAGCAGAAGTGAGCTAACGGCGGTTCACAGAGTGAGGGACTACACGAGGCTTGTACCGGAGCAACACAGAAGAAGGAAAATGACGGAAGGCAACGAAGCGATGGCTGTTCCCGACACTGTGCTTCCTCCCTACAAATGTATTTATGAAAAACAAAATGTTATGTAGTTATCTTAACAACTCATGAGAAAAATTGCCTCATTTTTATTTATCTTTCATAATAGATTGCGAAGTACAGTATAATATCCCTTAACACGAGGAATTATGGGTGCCTCAGAGGGCGTGTGTTCACTCCTTGTAGGTCTATAAAAGCAATACTGTTTTCTGAACGTGGAATGAGCTATAGTTTAATTCTTATTCAGGTTCATGACTGAGAATGTGTATCCCACAAAGCTATGTGGAGCGAAAGATAGCAACTAATTTGCATGTCAATACGTAGAAACGCGGGAACTCTTTTGACAAAAATATGTCTTACGGCTGGGGGTCTTCCGAAAATTTGCGTAACGTAATGTGACAAAATGTGTGACGGAAGTGTAACCATAGCAACCATGCAGGCAGTGATGTAAGGTATGGTTGGATGGTTCGACAATGTCACCTAGCAACCGTGCGAGGTGATGGCTTCTGGCTTGTTACCATCTGAAAATAAAAGCCGTTGATGAATGGCCACGACCGGGAGACATACTGCTTATGATCAATTGATTTTTGCAAAAGTAAAAGTGGTTTCCTTTTGCTCCAAGTTCTTAGAGAGTGCACAAAGGCCGCATGGAATATTGTACCCCAAATCGTATTACACTGAAGTTTTATCAGTTCTCTTTGAATTTTGACTGGAGCCTGCTCTAAACGTTTAGAGAAAACTGAGTCATACGGATGTTTATGTTTGATTTAGGCGACATATCTTCAGAATTTCTAAGCCATTGTCAAATTGTTTAAGGGATTACCGAGCAAGTGGCTGCGCAGTTTGGGTCGCGTAGATATCAGCTTGCACTCGGGAGATAGTGGGTTCGACCCCCATTGTCGGCAGCCCTGAATATGGTTTTCAGTGGTTTCCCATTTTCACACCAAGAAACCGCTGGGTTTGTACCTTAATCTAAGCCACGGCTGCTTCCTTCCCACTCGTAGCCCTTTCCTTTCCCATCGTCATCATAAGACCTATCTGTGTCGGTGCGACGGATAGCAAATTGTGAAATAAAGAATGTTTTAGGGATTCACTGTAATTATTAGTATTACAATCGTCCGGCTCGTTGGTTCAATGGTCAGCGTACTGGCATTCGGTTCAGAGGGTCCCGGGTTCGATTCCTGGTCGGGTGGTGGATTTTAACCTTAATTGGTTAATTCCAATGGCTCGGGGGCTGGGTGTGTATGGCGTATTCAGCATTAGAAATCATCCTAGGTACGGCCGTCATCTTCGCAGACATGCAGGTCGCCTAATAGGCCATCTACGAGAAAAAGACCCGCACCAGGCCTTTCCCGAGGCTATACACCGTTATTATTAGTATTACAATCGGATGTCACATCGTTTTAAAGATGGAAATTCTTTAAATTTTTGTTCCGTATTGGTCTTCTAACAATGAACGTTCCATCTGAAAAGCACGAATTCTGTCCCACATAGCACCAACCATCACATTTTTGCCTGGATAAAAAACGTTTGTATCACTCAAATCGTTTCACATCACCAAAGCGAATAATGGGAATAATGGGAGGTAAGCCCTGGGCAGACTTGGGACAGCGTCAGGGCTCCCTAGCCCTCAAATGTCTTGCCGTAAGAGACTTACAGTCTGCAAGCGTGCAATGATGACCACAAGATCCCGATTGGGTATAGTATCACGCCTACTTACTTGTGCCAAGCTCCTCTGTTTATGTTCCCAGTCCCACCTCCGTCGGTCAACTTTTATTCTCGTTGTATTAGATTTGCACGCTTTTCTTAATAAATTATTACATTCTTCGAAGAGTCAGACCTCTTCCCTCCCATTGATGTTGATTAATTTTTTTTCTCCGACTCCTTGGCTGAATGGTCAACGTTGAGGCTTTCGATTCAGAGAGTCCAGGATTCGATTCCGGCTGAATCGGGGATTTTAATCGCATCTGATTCTCCTGGATCGGGTACTGGGTATTTGTGTTTGTTCCAATACTACCCTCTTCAAATTGAGGCAACACACCACACTACCAACCACCACACAAACACGTAATAGTGATTAAATCCCTCCACATAGGGTTGGCGTCAGGAAGGGTATCCGGCCGGAAAACACGGCCAAATGCACATGTGCGAAACAGTTCGCGCCAGCAATCCCGGAGTGTGGGAAAAGTGGTAGAAGAAGAAGATGGGAAACACCCAAAGGATAAACAGACAATTGATACATTCCTTCCATGTAGGCTAGTTCATTTACTTTGTCATTACCCTACGCCGATCCCGTGATTTAGGGTACCGAGCTTCCTTCTTACCCGGAGACCCAGGCTTCGATTCCGGCCAGGCCAGGGATTTTTACCTGAATCTGAGGGTTGATTCTAAGTTCACTCAGCCCACGTCAGAACAACTGAAGAGCTATCTGACGCTGATATGCTGTATTGCTCCGGTTCCCAATGTCGCATGTGTGGTTAATATTCAATGGCATAATGTGCAATAATTGTTCCAAACGATACCCTATGGCGCTACAGCCCGGATAGGCCTTGGTCTACCAATCAACCACTGCTCAGTCCTAAGACGTACAGATTACGAGGTGACTCGTGGTCAGCGTGACGAACCCTCTCGGCCATCATCCTTGGCTTTCTAGACCGGAGCCAGTATTCACTAACCTACTTTGTTAGTAGTTTTATTCGATTTCTGAAATAACTCGTCATCAACAGATTGTAACGACAATATGCTCTCTCCTAATATTGACCTTGATCATTTGCTATAGGCAATTCCAGGTGGACAGTCCGTCTGCTTGACTCAGGGTATCCCTCAGGTCTGGGAGCGAGACCAGAAGGGGAGAGTAAGCGACTGAGTGGGAGAGAGTTATAAGGACGACAAATTTTATGAGACATAGAAGAAATTCAAGAATTAAAAAATCAGCCTTTAGAAAAATTGAAACAACAAAATAACGTTTTCACAATATTCAAAAGCATGTCTCCAAATTTAAAGTGTTCACTAAGCTCCTCAAACTCATTTTTTTGGCTCTGGTGTTGGTGAGGGGTAAGGACCCTCCTTCGAAGTATATTTTCGGATGCTGAAGGAATCTGGTCCCTTACAGTGGGCATCACTGCCTTCAGATACTCACCGAATGTGGTCTTGATTAGCATGAAATTTCGGTTTCCAGGTCTTGATCAAGAGTGTGTCTTAGGGCTCTTGTTAATGACAGTGCGTTACATACGTGTGTTTGCTGTGCAAGGAACCTGACATGATGGTTAAGAAATGAGTTCTAACAAGCGTGAGAGCTAGCAAAATGTAAATTAGTTTACCGAGAAGATAGAGCATTTAGCTGCCTGGTCAATTACCCTAGCTGACCACTTGACCGTACACCCAGCCACAACCAAGATTTAGCCTACACAGGTTGGTACGGAAGCTGGATAGTCGGTGGTAAGATCACTGCACGTCTCCTCAAAGGTTAGAATAGTGATGTATATAATGAAATATAAACAAGGGCGCCTCAGTTCGAATTATGAACAATACATGTGGGATTTTAAAAAAATTCTACATCCTCATTTTTTGGATTCCAAGTAAAGCTGAAGGTCCAGTGGCCATGGTCACAATGTCATCAGTCACGTAAAACTTCAAGCTTACTTGCTTGTTATAAAGAAGGTGGCCACAGTACTGTTGGTTCACACAAGAGATGGCGTTCTGGGGGAGGAGTGTGATGAGAGCTCGGATTTGTACGCACTGATAGGTTAAACGGCAAACTAAATTGTTTATTAGGAAGTGTCGACTTGCCGTTCTTCCGCGATGTAGCGGAAGTAACATAAATTGTAGGCGTTCCGATGGGCCGTACCCCTGATGTACATGCAAATACCATCACATAACGGTTGTGCAGGGAAGGCTATACTTGTTACCCGTTTCAGTAAGTTTGGATTCTAATCTACTATTGACTAAAATTCCGGACTGTGATGACACACGTTGATAGTCATTTTAGCCATGTTTAAGAGTGCTTAATCTGCACGAAAGCGAATGTGCTTGCTTATTTTCTTCTTTCTTTCTTCGTTTCGGCCTGCTGTGGACCACATTATTTCAACCGTTTGCATCCTTGAGCTTTAATTCTTCCCCAGTACTCACGCATTCTCGTTGTGTGAGCCTCCTTCCTTTCATCAGTCCACTTCTTGCCTGTTTTCAACTTTGGCCTTTCTTGGAACCTCTTGTATCCCTGGAGCTTTTTCTGGAGAGGAGCACGTTTCTGGATGTCTTCGAGTGTGATTCCTATTTCTTGAAGGTCTTTTTCAACTTCGATAAACCAGGGTCCTTTGGTTTTCTTGTTAAGAAAGTAGGAAAAGATCCTATTGCTTATTTTATTATTTTAAATTTAAATATCGTATTTAATCCAAAACTTAAAGTGCATATTCCAATCCTAGGCGAAATTTATCTGTCACCACTTTTCAAAGCAATTTCAGTCAAATGCTTTAGTATACAAATACTTGACGGAATAAATAATTCCACAGTCGCAACATTTTTCAATGATTCATTAACATTCTTGTGGCCAGAAGGGGTACGATATGACATTATTATTTCCCAGTGACTTAGCTCCGTTTATTATTAAAACGGGAGCTGTATCAATCAATCAATCAATCAATCAATCAATCAATCAATCAATCAATCAATCAATCAATCAATCAATCAATCAATCAATCAATCAATCAATCAATCAATCAATCAATCAATCAATCAATCAATCAATCAATCAATCAATCAATCAATGCTAATCTTCTCTGTATCGTTCCAATTTTAGTATATATACCGCCGAAGCGATTACAAGGAGAATAATGGACTCGGGCATAGAGGGTAAGTAGGAGACTTAGGCGATGAAGGTTATATTCATTTATTAATGAGTTCAAGATAAGAAATGTAGAACTAGCCACAGCGCTAACTGCAAATAGAGGTTTGTGGAGGCACTTAATTAAATTATGGAGACTCTCAGACTGAATAGTGAAAGGCAAAATAAGTCTATGACGAAGATACTTGTGTATAAATAAATACTTACAAATGGAGGGACATCAGCCACGGGGTGACTATGGTCAAGAACCAGTCAAACATAATTAATAACAAACCTATTTATACAACACATTTTAGAAACCTGTATTCCTCAGTTCCAAATGGATTTCTTTGATAAACACGTAAACCTACAACCAAATATGTTTTCACTACCTTAGTACTATTTATTGATTGTTGTCACCCTAATTGAAGGTGCATAGTTCAGTCGTAACTTCCATTAATAATGTGAAAAGCTTCCACTGTACGTTGTTTCAGGCCATTTGAGATTATTAATGTAGAACGCGATTCTATTTCCGCATTTACAACTGGGAATCAATCCAGGCTGTACAGTCGGAGCCATCTTTGGAGAGTTTATTTTGGGATATTCCCCACAACTGGACTCGGAATATAAACAAAGGATCCGTGAAGAGTCCACGGAACGTGCTCGCGGTGAGTTCTGGAATATTAGACGTTAAATTTAATAATCACAGTGATCGCAGTAACACACGTTTTGTAGCCGTCCTTAAAGCACCAGCTCTGATCCCTGTAAGCAAATGCTTTATACATAAGAAGTATCGCCATGTTCAACTGAGCAGAAAATTGTTGGAGCTTTATAGAGAAGTATCCCGGGCAAAAGAACCTCATGGACGTGCCCTTCTAACCGGCTCGAACGACTTTGATTTACATTTGACTAGACCCTACTTCTGAAGAGACATCCAAATAACATAGAACGAAGCGATGAATCTTTTGTATACTTCTTGATCCACTAAGTGAGTGGACTCTTGAACGGAAGTATCAGTGTGAAACTTTGTATATACTCGCCCTATGCTATGGTCTTTTGTAATGAAATATTTTTAACGTAGAACATACAATTTTTGGAGAACCTTGTTAGTCAAAAGCGACATAAGCAGTCGTATACCGTATACGTGTACTCTTCCGTGTTTATCGTTACCATAAACCATTGTTAGAGTGGTCCGACTCGTTGGCTGAATAGCCAGCGTACTAGTCTTCGGATCACAGGGTCCCGGGTTCGATTCCCGGCCGAGTTGGGGATTTTAACCTTCATTGGTTAATTCCAATGGCCCAGGGACTGGGTGTTTGTGCTGTCCGCAACATCCCTGCAACTCACACACCACACATAACACAACCCCTCAACCACAACAACACGCAGTTACCTTCACATGGCAGATGCCGCCCATCCTCATCGCAGGGTCTGCCTGCACTCGGCTAGAAATAGCCATTACTGATCAAGTGTAATTTCAAAGTGTAAAACTAAGTCTATTTATTTTCAAGGTTTCTTAAGAAGGGTATATGCATAAATTTAAGTTAGGTAACCCTGGTCCGGAAGCCTCTCAGCCGTATCTTATACGCCAAAACTGTTTATCGTAGATTGCAGGTTCATCAACGCATGTGCGTTCAATATGATGGGGCTCCAGCCGTTTCTTCACATGCTACTCGGTAACACCTGAATCAGACGTTCTCTGGCAAGTGAACAAAAAGAGAAGATCTTATAGCATGGCCAACTCGTTCACCCGATCTGACTCCACTTGATGGAAGTAGGTGGTCCCCAAACCACGTCACCAAATCTAGATTTTATTTATTTAGTATGGTAGACGAATACATGTTCACAAACAATGATAAAAAATGAATTACAAATAAATATTTGAGAAGTCTTAAAAATGTACAGAATGAGACTTAGATGACATGATGTAGTAGTGTCAGATTTGAATGTCCAACATTTTACAGCTTCAACAGTGGCCTTAGGGATATCCTGCATTCTTCCTTTGAACTTCTTGAGTGAGCAATGTTGGAGAGTGTGGGGATTCTCAGTTACCTTCCATTTAAGCTTCCAGTATTGACACCTGCCATGTTGGGTTCTTATTTGATTTAATGACGTCCAGATATTTCTGGGCAGGTTGAAACCAGGAGGACGGTTACCTTGATCTAGGATTAAGCCTAGCTTATCTGCTTAAAGTACCCTACACCTGATCCTCGGGTGGTGCTAAGAAAACAACAACACTGGCTGTTCGACGTAAAGCTTTGCTTTTGGATATCCCAGCAAATAGAGGATACACTAATATGAGTACTATGATAATAACCAACTCTCGATAATATGTGTCTGTAACAGCCAGCATAAACACAGTCCTCACCGAAATTTAAACAACTAATATGTTTTTTGACAATTTATCTGAAGGTTTAAACTTGTGAAGCTAAGTAAGTGCTCATTTATTTTCAACAAAGGGTTCCGCTTGCTTGGTCGAGTATCGATGCTACAACAAAAGAAAAATCACCAGTTCTCCTTCTTCCTGGGCTTTTCCTCCAATTTCTTGGAGTAGACAATTTTACGGCCGGATGCCCTATCTAACGCGAATGCATTCAATATTGTATTTTCCAGCGGTGGTTGGTGGTGTGAAATGTTGTATGTCTATGAAGAAAAGTGCACTAAGGCAAAAACAAATGTCCAGTCCCCGAGCCCTAGGAATTAACCATAGCCGTAAAAGTCCCCAGCTTTGCCAGGAATCGAACTCAGATTCTCTGAACGTAAGGCCAGTACACTCATCGTTCAGCCAAGGAGCCGGTGGTTTAGATTTTCCGTGTATTTCACCGATCGTACGGTGCATCAACAGGAATTTAAGATAGGCCTACTGTATATATGCTTATGGACGGTGTAAGGAGCTCGATTTAGTCTGGGTGGTTTCCGACAAAAAATAGTAAAGTTACAAAAATGTTGCAAAAGTTTGGGCTGGAAAGATTTGGGAGAAAGGAGACGAGCTGCTCGATTAAGTGGTACGCTCCGACCTGTCAGTGCAGAGATGGCGTGGAATGATATCAGTAGACGAATAAGTTTGAGTGGTGTCATTAAAAGTAGGAATGATCACAATATGAAGATAAAGCTGGAATTCAAGAGGACAAATTGGGGCAAATGGGCCTATTCGTTTATAGGAAGGTGAGTTAGGGATTGGAATAACTTACCAAGGGAGATGTTTAATAAATTTCCAATTTCTTTGCAATCATTTAAGAAAATGGTAGAAAAACAACAGATAGGGAATCTGTCACCTGGGCGACTGCCCTAAATCAAGATCAGTAGTGATTGATTGATTGATTGATTGATTGACTGATTGATTGATTAATTAATTAATTAATTAATTAATTTATTTATTTATTTATTTATTGATTTTGTACAAGCATTTAAAATATTCTCAGAAATCGGTGTAGTTTTGACCTTCCTTATTTCTTTAAAATTTCATATCCGGGGGACTATCCAGCATATAGGAATGTTTTCTTAATTTCAAATTACTTATCGAAATACGTGATAGTGGTGCTATTTGCTGAACGTGATAGTAAATCACAGATCATTTCCAGATACCATACTGAACTCGCAAGGGAATTGCTTGGTTTACTTACACCTGACAGATTTCAATCAAACTGGGGTAAATGATCGACTCTCATTTTATCCTCAAATAAACGGCAGTGTAATTATTTATTAGATTATTTTTTTACATCCCACTAAATACTTTTGATGGTTTTCGGAGACGCCGCGGTGCCGGAATTTTGTTCCGCAGAAGTTCTTTTACGTGCCAGTAAATATACCGACACGAGGCTGAAGTATTTGAGCACCTTCAAATACCACGGGACTGAGCCAGGACAAACCAGGCAAGTTGGGGACAGAAGACTAGCGCCTCAACCGTCTGATCCACTCAGTCCGCAAATGTTAAAATTAATAGATGAAAAATGCTGAGCGGATCGGAGCAGTTAGCTGATAGACATAGAATGATATTGTGAATATTCTTCTTCATCGCCAAATTCTTCTGCATGGCTGTTTACCAAGTTACGCATTTCGTGTGGATTTGGCCCAGTTTTACGCTCGGATGGTCTTCCTGACACCAACCCTGTGTGGATGGTAGTGTGATGTGTTGTACATAAAATAATGTAATGTCAATTTTGTACATTTTTAATAAACATTAAAATGGAGAAAGAATTAATTATTGTATGATATATCTAAATTAACAGGAGGCTGGTGTTAATAACATCACAAATAAGTCCTAAATTATTGAAACATATCAGCATTTCAGTTGTCTAAATGTACAATTTAATCTCCTTTTGTATAGGTCTTCCTAAGAGCTATCGATGTATTTTAAAAGAAATTCCACATACTGGATTTATTAGCATGTAAATGAACAAAGATAAAACTTAGATTTCGGAAGTATGAATAACTTGGCGTACCATAATGTTACTAACTGTATATGAACCTCTATACATGACTTATCTGAAGTGTACTTAGTAGCTTACAAATTCAATTTCTTTTTAACTATGGCATGTTTACACTCGTTTGGACTACATAATTTAATCACTCTGCAATATTTATCATTTAAGAATATACTGTGATCAACAATAAATTTGAGGTTTATATAAATAGTAATAAGTATGTGTAAAGCATATTTGATGATTCCCAGGTTATATCGGTATTTTAAATGCATATTATTTATGTATATTTGGAGATTTTAAGATGACAAATATCACCCCCTTCTTATATTGATCATATTTTTCAAACTTCCGGAAGATTTTTAAAATGAACTGCCATTGCCATTGGAAATAGTGGTAGTATTTTTTGCAAGAATCCACTGTTCACTTTCTGTCATTAGTCTGATGTACTGTACGTCTGTGATCCTCAATTATTTTTATAATTCCGCTCAGCAAGAAATAAATGTAAATTAATGAAGGTGGTAATGAAATGCCAGTATGTAGAACTTTGGTGTTCTACACTGTTCATTATTTAAAGGTCATCCCTGGCCATGAGGTTTCCGTGACTGGAATCCAGCACGCGTTCCCCAAAGTTCCAGGAACCCTGCTGCAGAACTTACATGCTAATGTGATGTGATGCTTCAGATCCACTTGAGGCGACATCTAACTGGCTTGAGATCGATAACCTCTCTTCTGGTATCTGATCCGACATTTGGTACACAAGGAGCAACACACTCCAAGTTCGGACAGGACAAGGTTCGAGAACAGCAATAAAGAAAGCTAACGGCAACCTGCAATCAAGCATATGCACGTTAATTTTACTTAAGCTCATGTTGCTATGGCTTGGTTTCTAGCTGAACTACTCCAGAGAAAAAATTAAATCTGAATTCAATGTTAAATGAATAAATACAAATGAACAGTAATTATATACTCGTTATCAGTGTGAAATTTATTTATTTATTTATTTATTTATTTATTTATTTATTTATTTATTTATTTATTTATTTATTTATTTATTTATTTATTTATTTATTTATTTATTTATTTATTCATTTATTTATTTATGTATTTATTTATTTGTACTTCCCGTCATCGTGGGTTGCCTATTATGAAAAAGTATACAAATTTTTATTTGTATGTCAAATAAAAGAGATTAAGAGACAGTTCTAAATAAATCTGTGCATGGGTAAGACTTATAAAGGTAAATTACAAGTGAAAATATGTTCAAAATACACAATACTATACTCGTGGCCACGACATAAATGGGATTGTAGTACACAGAGGCATTTTTTAAGAAGTAAGCCATACTTTCCAGCGTCGACTCAGTTAAATGTAACTTAAAAGATTCCCAGTCTGTCGAACACACGAGATAAATATAACTATTACACTATAACACATCTGTAACAGCATATTGTTAAAAGGAATATAATAGTATAGAGTGTATTTTAATTCCTTGGTTAATTTTATTAACAACTATAATATTTCTATGTTACAGGGAAAAAGTACCACTTATATACACAAAAAATAGAAACCAAATCAAACTGAGTAATTTATTTGTGTAATTAATAATATTTTACTAATAATACGACGAAAATGACATATTACCTAAGTTACTTGAACTATGGAATGAAATGCCAAACCACGGTAGTATGGTGATGGAATGGGTTGTATATAACTTCACTATCGCCCAGACAGCTGTTCAGACTCCGTCTCCAGAGTGTTGTGACTATTACTCACCGAATAAAAAATATGAAACTGAATTAAAATGAAACACAATATTAAAATGTTCATGAAATAAAATGCTCAATCGTCGGACCTTGTACTCACACTTAGTACTTACCTGATTACTTACACATACAATAGTTGAAGGGTCCCAGCTACAAATAAATGTAACAATAATAGAATGAGAATCTTGAATATCTCTAGGGTGTGGGGTAATAATCTTACTTTGACAGCATAACATATAGGTTCTGGGAAAAGGAGATAGGCGTTCGGTTTCCCCATTAAAATTTGAGGTTATCTGAACTACTATAGAAATGAAACAATAAATTATATTTGATACTACACAAAATATATATTCTTTAAAAATTGACTTTAAAGAGTGAAATTTACTGCGATAATTCAAAAGAAAATATAAAACTCTGACATTATAACTGAAGGAAACTGTAGGCATTAAATTTGAAATCCTCTTGACCGGACATTTAAAAGTTGTGCACGAAATTTATCCTTCACTGGTTTACTTAATTGTACCTTCAACACACCGAGTGTTATTACGACGTATTCCTTTGAATTGATATCAGCTGTAGGTATCTCAAACCTAATTTGGTGATGAATTCTTTCAGTTTCACAAACGAGATATAGCATGACTTGAAATTATATTCATACTTTACAATCAACTTTACATGTAATTCACAAAACATATCCATATCTGATATTAGGCAATTAGGCAATTAGTCTCAATCTACATGATTTGAATGCTAAAACACACACACACACACACACACACACACACACACACACACACACACACACACACATATATATATATATATATATATATATATACACCATAATAATACAGACACTATAATAATAATAATAATAATAATAATAATAATAATAATAATAATAATAATAATAATAATAATAATAATAATAATAATACAAATAAATTAATAATAATAATGGAGATGAATATTTGTAACGCGATTTGAAGAGTTACAGTGTCAGGGCTATGTTAGCAATTCAACATCATCATTCATTCTGAAATAAGGCTGTTATTAATACTACCCTATGTAGACTTTATTATTACTAATGCTTACTTAGTTCAGTTTTAAACCAAAGTAGCATTTATAAGGAATCGGTATTGAGAACAGTTAAACTCATATTTGTTTTAGTTATGAAATATTAGCTTACGGCATGTGACATAATTTTCTTCCTTCGTAAATATTCTCACACTTGTCAGTACAATACTACATTTATTAAGAAAATAATATAAGAGTGGGAATGAAACGTTCACTTATTTATAGTCAACAGTAACACCGAGAATTAAGATAATTTGGAGAAGAACATCTTTTGTTTCAGTAATATTTTACAGTTGGTCATTACTGAAGAAAGTGAAGGCCAGCTTAAGAAAAGAATATTCATTCGCAGAACGGAAATCTGAAATAAATGACCACCAAAATACCACGATAAGAATAATCTACAGGAAACGAGGGCCGGAGGGAAATAAATAAATAAATAAATAAATAAATAAATAAATAAATAAATAAATAAATAAATAAATAAATAAATAAATAAATAAATAAATAAATAAATATCCGCCTCTGTGGTGCAGTGGTTAGTGTGATTAGCTGCCACCCCCCGAGGTCTGGCTTCGATTCCCGGGTCTGTCACGAAATTTGAAAAGCGGTGCGAGGGCTGGAACGGGGTCCACTCAGCCTCGGGAGGTCAACTGAGTAGAGGTGAGTTCGATTACCACCTCAGCCATCCTGGAAGTGGTTTACCGTGGTTTCCCACTTCTCCTCCAGGCAAATGCCGGGATGATACCTAACTTAAGGCCACGGCAGCTTCCTTCCCTATTCCTTCCATTCTTCCCATCCCCCTAAAAGGCCCCTGTTCAGCATAACAGGTGAGGCCGCCTGGGAGAGGTACTGGTCATCCTTCTCAGTTGTATCCCCCGAACCAGAGTCTGAAGCTCCAGGACACTGCCCTTGAGGTGGTAGAGGTGGGATCCCTCGCTGAGTCCGAGGAAAAACCGACCCTGGAGGCTAAACTGGTTAAGAAAGATAAAATAAATAAATAAAAAAATAAATAAATAAATAAATAAATAAATAAATAAATAAATAAATAAATAAAGACATTGGTTATTCGAAGTTACTTTCACTTTTGCCATCTGTTGCAAAACTTTTACTTGGCTGGTTATTCAGTGGTGCTAATTATATTGAGGACCAAAGATGGAAAAGGGTGAAATTACCGAAATATGAAAAATAAGGGAATGTGTTAGCCATGGCGTATATGGTGGTAACTTGTGCATGTGCTTGAGGTCATTAGTTTAGTTGGTAGGGAGTTCAACGGGTAGATCCACAGTCCAATGTACCCAGCTGAATTTGGTGGGAAGGGGTGAATGTGTCAGCGCCTCGCGCTGCAATTCTTCTGTGCTGTCCATTGTGTCAGTGTGCTATCACGTATTTTCTAATTTCTGAGCCACTTAATTAAAGAAATGAAATGTATAGAAGATAACTATCGTTATGTAATTATATAAAATGTATTGGATGTAGTAATCTTTAATTCCTGGTCTCTTTTGGTAGAGATGGTGAAAGTGCCATTATGCTCGGGATCTCTATTATTGGCTTTTACTCTAAAACACGTTTCTGGCACTTTCAGTCTTTTCCATCTTTGGTCCTCAGTTATATTTATTTTAAAAGTTCAGTCCATCAGGCCAGTCGTAAAAGCGTAGTAAAGTCGAGAAACAAACCATGATCAACCAAGTGTGATCTTAGACTTTAAACAAAAATTTTCTTTTGGTCCCTTTTATCACTCTACGTTTTTTGAAAACGTGATCCGAACAATGTGTCTGATTCCTTCAATTACGCAGTAGAGGTGAACGCATTAAGAACATTTTCCCATTCTATGGACTGTGCTTTCTTTTTTTTGTGCTAGTCTGTACTGTAATCGTCCGGTAGTTATATTTTTAAATGATATGTCAGAATATAACGGCCCTTCTCGCACTCATGCCATGGAAACGATTGAGAGTAACCGAGGAGCAGATAACGGAATATTGTGTCAACAAAGGGATTGATCCACAGCTGCAGCAGCTGACGAGATTTCAGTAAAGTTGTCAAATCCAGCTGGGTCTCCTTCCCTAAATAACTGTTTTGTACTTTGGTCACTTAAATATAATTTAGTGTAAATGAATGTATGTGTTATAATTACTGGAAGCACGAGTCTCTTAAACACGTAACTTAAATATAATAATTACTGTAGAGAACAATCAAATTATTACCTATTACACCAACTGCACGTCACTAACAATAAGAACAACATCTGCAGACAGACACGATTCCGGAAGCAATACTTCTGAAGTCAGACATACATACACCGCACGAAAAAGCTAGTATTCATTTAATTAATTAATTTATTTAGCCTACGGCTTTTAGTGCTGGGAGTGCCCAAGGAAAATATGTGTTGCTCTCCTGGTTGAGGTCTTTCTACGCCCATATGCGACCTGGAAAATGCTGAATCACAAGAGAAAAAGTCACAAGAAACACAAAGTTTGAACGGAAAGGAATGAAAAAGAGATAGAACTAACTAGAAAGTGTGGTGGTCTGCATTCTTAAAATTAAAAAATAGAATAAAACTTATAAATAAAAGGGTTAGAAAGCAAATTAGCCGATATAAAACATTTATTTTCCAAGTAGAACAGAGGGTTATGTAGCCGGTTATGAGTTTATTGATGGTTTAACCAGTGGCGTGTTTAAGTTGTGCAAAGTGTTAGAGCGTACTAAAGGAAGATTACCATAAAGAAGATAAAGCTCTTAAGAGTGTGCTAAAAATAATTCATTATGTTCCTGACGTTTACAAAGACTTCTGCCTACAGATCTTATTGCGGTTGGCTTCTAATTGAAACGAGAAAAGTGATGAATGTAATGTAATGTAATGTAATGTAATGTAATTAAACCAGAAGACAAGAAAATATTATTTTCCTTATAAACCATGAAGTTTTGATGAGCATTCTGATAGTTTTAATATACTAATTCTGAGTTTTAGCACGGTTTTTAATTTGAGTTAAAAAATTCCAACATATTTTGCTTCCCTTAATGTAGAACATAAGAGTAATATTTAAAAATAACCATGTTAGTTTAGTTTCTGAGGTCCTTTAGACTAACTTTATAATTGTATGTTTCACACTATTGATCCTTAGTTTAAATTTTTTTAAATGATTTTTTGAATTTTCTGAAAGTAGTGCTACATGGAATCTTCTCTTTTTTAATCGCATCCATTTAACGTTGGCTATACTAGTGGATGGTGTTTTCGTTTTGTCGATAAATATTGAAATTAATTCTCCAATCATTCATCATCTAGATGAAAATTATCAGCTCATTTTCTGCTACTGATTCTGGATATAGTAATAATTATAATAATCCTGATATAGAATATAAGGCGAACATTATACTTTGTTATTACTGAGTGAGAAGTCAAGCCTAATGCTCGGTAACCTTGATGCCTTTCTTGGAATCAAGTCGACTTCATTCTTCAGTCAATGTTTGATCTGACCTTGTTGGACAACAATAACTTCTTTTGTTTGTATTCGTTTCATTTTTTCCCCTTTTATCCTTCACTTCGGGAATATTTCCTGAATATTTCTGAATTTCTTCTTTTGATCTACTACCGAGACAATTGCTATTATCAAATCAAGTATTTATAAAGGAGCATACATACATACTGTGCCCTACAGGACCCTAGAGTTCCGGCCAGGCGAAAGCCGGTCTCGAACCCAGAATACAGTAGTGAAAGAACTCTCACAAACGTGAGCTTGTGCACATAGTCTTACCTGAACACTTACCCTTACTCAGCCGGATAATAGCGCTCTTCTCAGGGATAACATGGGTGCACAATGGGCAACATGAAGATAAACACTAGGATAAGTGACTAATCAGGTAAGAATCAGCTAAATTAAAAAAATATCTAACAGAAAACATCGCTGCATTCAAAGTTTAACAAATAGGGATTTATTACATAAACAAAATCTATTTACAAAATATAAGAGCTTTCAAAAATGCTTGGGTCAAGATAATGTTGAGCCGATGACAACCAGTTCACTGCCTTCACGAAACAGCGGGGCTGTAACAAGCATGTTACAATTGTGTAAGTAACGAAATCTAGAAAAAAACAGATATCTGCTGAAATACACATCTAACAGTAATTCCCATAAAATTTAGTATGCCTCGTACCATCGAACCCCGGTGCAAACAAATATCACCACATAATGTACAGTGTCCTGACTCGGTCACGAACCCTAGTCCCATGAAGAGTAAGGCGTATAATAATCATATACAAACAATATCAAAAGAACACAACCAACATATCCAAGGTGTCAATATCAAACGGGCCAGTGTTAAAATTAACGTAGAACAAATAGAACATTAAAAAATCTCTCCCTGCTTTCAAAACATCAAGGTCGTCTCCTCCCCTTAACACACCCGACAAGCTGCAGACGGCAATATAACCCAGTATCAAGACTGTGACGTCAGGCACAACAACCCTCACCCTCCGACCACTTCACAAGCGACAGTCCACATAATTTACGAGCTCAGCTGGGCTGCAGGCTAAGAAATCTCGCCTTTCAAAAACACCTCACGTAATCTGCTGCTAAAAGCCCTCTTTTAAATACACCTGGGCTATCCGCCCTCATCTCAATATCACCAGCAATATCACAAATCTTACTTCCGCCTCCCATGGGCTCAACCTTGGTACTACAAAAACACAAATCACTAAGCGATAGTCACATGGCCATAATAAGGCATCTCCAATACATCCAATATACTCTCAACTGTGCTGGGCTTTCTCATATCAATACACACAGTCAGCTACATGCATAATGCTCATATCTCTCAAATATACGGACTCGCTCGCCCTATCAGTGAAGCTAGGTGAATTACGGGCTACATCCAGGTCACAACTATACACATCTACATCTGCAGAGACAAATGCCTGAACGCGACATAATAAAAAGTGCCTGCCTGTTAGACTAACCTCCTATGACCAAGGGAGTTCGACCTGACACATGAAGATAACACGTACGCTAAAATAATACTATCAAAGGAAATATAAATACACCAATAAGGAATCTACAAACAATCATCTACCCTAATGTACGGGGTTCGAGCTTGAGGCCTAGCTCTTTATTACCAAGAAATTTTCCTACCATAACTAATCTGTTGACTGACGGCCCCCCTATTCCTATCTAAATTTAAATGACATGCTTGAAACAGACTTGGAAAGCTCTGACCTTATGTGATTGATGACATGACGGAGCGGCCCTCCCTGTGGACCACTGAATTTACCATTGTAGCAGATACTGGTGACCACTTGGAGACATTCTTTCTTGCGTGACTCCTTCGTACAGCTCCTTAGATGGTTGGAAGATGTCCCCTTCGACGTCGCGCTGATCACGTACGCCCAACGTTCCTGGATCGATTCCCGTTGTCGTGTTGGCTTCAGCTCCGGTTGTGGCTTCCTCGAAATGATGATGTGAAAGCTCGTTCTGACTTGATGCAGGGGTAACTGAAAATAAATTCATTTATTACAGACTGTCCAGACTCGATGCCTGTTTCCACTACTATCGTGTCTCACACGTTACATTGACCAAGTCTTGTTCAGAATTTTAAACCTGGTACACTATAGTTTCTTCACTACTCTTAGTCACTGTTATTTCATCCCTTCACTCGGACAACATGTAGTGCTTGAAGAACTACCCTGAGCCTATATTTATTCTAGCATTACGTCCGTTACAACTTGACCTCACAGAAATATGAAGCTACTAGTTCATCAGTCTCTTATAAGCAGTACTTCATCTCATCATAGCATATCACCACAGGTAAAATCAAGAATTCAGCTGAATATTCAAGTTGATTACTTACTTCCTCGCAGATACAGTAGTACTAGTTGTATGTGCAGCTCGAAGACAAAGCGTTGTTCTCAGTACCAACACGCAGTATGACGACTCGTTCAAGCAGCCTTATGGTCAAAGAATGAGACTGATATGCCAGGCGGCCTTGTTTTTATAATCCAGTTTAGCGTAACCTCGCCGCTTGATCGCGTGCAGGATACGCGCGCCCGCGACTCGAAGTTTTCCCGCACAACGCACGTCAAGTACCTTATTTAACGAATGCATTTATGATTGCAGCCCTATTGCATATCAAAATTAAGCAGAAATTATGCAGGTTGCAATTCTTGTATCAAATCCAATGCAACTCTTCCGTAACCAACGATATTAATTTTATTCATTCTTCCCTCCGAATGTAAGTTTTGCCGGGATCCGGGAAGCGTCCCTAATCTTCATTAAGAGGCTTGGCTTGGGACATAACTCCCTTTAATGAGGTTCTGGAGATTTCTCATAATGACGCTCTAGCTCTCTTCACACCAGAACGCTTCTTCTGGACTCTTTTATGAAGTATACTAGAAGACAATGACTTCGTGGGTGGTCTTATGTAATCCCAATATCCAATACTAAAATCTATACTATTAGTCCATGAACAGTACGGTTCAATACATACATACATACATACATACATACATACATACATACATACATACATACATACATACATACATACATACATACATACATACATACATACATACATACATACATACATACACACATACGTGATAAACGAATAACATTCAATGGCTTCTTGATTTATTGATACTGCTCCATTAACGACAGTGTATTACTAAATTTTTCATGAAGAACACGTTTATATGGCAAACGACTTTTTAAATGAAAAAATGAAAAACCTTGGATAACGATAAATAATTATTTTTGAAATATAAATTTTGCAGATCTTAATGGATAGGTCAAATGTCTGAGAAGCCCCTAACAAAATACTATAAAGATTCATAAAAGATTCGGACATCATGTTGAGAAAGACACTGAAGGATCTGCTACAATTGCCTTTCGACGTCCCCGATGAAATGATATATACGGACACAAATTTCAAAGGCAGGGAGCTATTTTTTTCAACCTTGGAAGTCCTATTGCAGCTTATTAATATATACAAGATTATTCAGGCCCCACATCCTCAATACAACTAGGAACTTCTCTCAAGAACCTTCCGACATTTTCACATCATTAGGTATAACAGATTGTGATAGAATTCGGTCGAAGCGGCGCAGTTGGATGGACACAAGGAAAGTAAGATAAGAGCTACGACTCACGGTGCTTGAGAACTGGGGTAATAAGTCTCAAGAGGGAAAGGAAGTTACTCTTTTTAAGCACCAAACAAAGAAACGAATGGATTAGATACCGCAAGAGCTTGACATGCAGTCAATGTAGAGAAGCGATCCAGATGACTGTAACAAAGAGTCAGTCGTACGCTCCTTACCGGGCAGACCTCAGGACAATAGACTCTGTCAACGCTGTCTCAGAGAGAAACATTAATGAATATCCTGGGATCCTATCCACATGGTGAACCGATGCGCAATACTCGTCATCATGTCATCAGGTCCGTGACTGCCGACGGTCCAAGATTAAAAGGCTACGCATCCTATGCTGAGGTGCATGGTCTCTTCACTGACGGGAGCGACAGGCGAATATACACCATCGCCATCGACACTCACACATCAGTAGCTACTTAATCGACCCGATTATCCAGTTCGAGACCAATGAAGACCAACCTCAGCAAGTTGACCTTGAAAAGAGACGAATCTATGATACCACAATACCTTCCTACAAATACAAATCACAAGCTTGAGTCTACTGGCCAATCTGGAAGTCGCTGAACAGACTGCGAGCTGAAGTTGCAAGAACAAGGGATAACTTATGTATGTGGCATTTTCCTATCAAGACAGTTCTATGTGATTGTGACGAATTTCAAACAACAGGACATCTCTTATGTTGTCCGTTGTGCCCATCCAGATGTACAGTGAATTTCTCTCATCGGTTGGCCGACAGGCGCGCCAAGCTTATCTGCCTCCCGTTGACTCATCACTTCCCGTAACACAGAGCAGCGACAGAACGGGAATGCCCGCACTTCGCAGTTCACGTCCATGCTTAGAACGTGTATTAAGTGTTGATCTGTTGTTCCATCTGTTGAAGAGTTGTGAAGTGTTACTTCGGGGTATAATTCTCATAATGCCTCCACATGTGTACACGGTAGAGGAAAGAGTATTTATGTAGGATAATTACGTGAAAACAGAGTCTTGTAGAGAAGTTGTTAGGCAGTTTGTAACACAATTTCCAGGTGTACGCCCTCCACATAGACAGCCCGTGCGAAAACTCGTAAATAAATTGAGAGGAAGTGTTTCTTTACTCGATAAGAAGCGAAGTGTAAAACACTTAACAAGGAAAAAGTAAATGAAATCACAGAAAGATTAGAACATACGCCTACAAAATTTCGAAGACCTCAGCATGGCAGCCTACGAAAGTGTTAAAATTGAAACCATACAAGGTAACTGTAGAAGACGAACTGCATCCACGTGATCATGATAAGCGGATAAGATAGGATAGGATGTTGCGAAACGTTCATGATGAAATAATTGATTATTTTTCTCTGACGATGTATGGTTCTATTTACATTTGTTTGTTTCAACACAGATTAACAGATATTAGAGTACCTTTTTTTTTTTTGCTATTTGCTTTACGTCGCACCGACACAGATAGGTCTTATGGTGACGATGGGATAGGAAAGGCCTAGGAATGGGAAGCGGCCATGGCCTTAATGAAGGTACAGCCCCAGCATTTGCCTGGTGTGAAAATGGGAAACCACGGAAAACCATCTTCAGGGCTACCGAGAGTGGGGTTCGAACCCATTATCTCCCGATTACTGGATACTGGCCGCACTTAAGCGACTGCAGCTATCGAGCTCGGTGATATTAGAGTACAGAAGTCACCCATCGTATATACGAAATTCCTCTACATGACGAACGGATCGGAGTATGGTGAGAGAATTATTTGTAGGACCGATCTTTTTTTCAGGGCACAGTTAACGCACAAGGATACAGGGATAACAGACGATCTGACTGACACTGACTGTCGAAATGGATATTTTCAACAAGACTCTGCCACCGCGTATATAACTAATGCTACATTAAACTTCATTGAGGAATTTATTGATGACCGTACAGTACGGACTTATGGCCGTCACGGTCGCCTGATTTGACTGTTTGTGACTTTTATTTATGGAGGAGCATAAAAAAATTAAAGTATATGCAAGAAACGCTGGACGAACTGAAAGAACATATCCGGAGAGAAATAGCCTCAATTATGGAAGACGAACTATGGGTGTGAATCGGAGTTTTCTAAGACGATGTAAGAAATTACTGTGTGGATGCAGGAGGAGAACATTTTCAACATCTCCTGTTGTAAGGTACGAACTTATTTTCTTAATTCTTAAGTACTAATCTTCTTAATTCTTATTTTATTAATTTTAATTGTTATCTCATGTGATACACGGATTAAGTGAGCGAAGTGCTGTCCTTATTACTATCCTGCGGAGCGGGGTGTGATGAGTCAACGGGAGGCAGATAAGTTGCCCCCCATCTGATAAAAGAAACTGTACAATGAGAGCTTTGACCCAAGCTAATTCAAGTGCTCTCAAAGTGGCTAAGTTTTGGGTAGGAACTGTTTGAAGTCACTTGATGATGTGTACTTGTGTCCATTTCATGCTTTTTCTTTTTTCATGTTTCATATTTTGTACTTCTTACACTATAAATAAATAAATAAATAAATAAATAAATAAATAAATAAATAAATAAATAAATAAAATAAATAAATAAATGCCACAAAGGGGAAGAGTACTATAACCAATATCTATTATTTAACGAAATATTTATAATCTAATAATAAAGAAATATGCAATAGATCATACAAGATAGTTATTGCAATATTGTGGGCATATAAGCAGAAACTCGCTTTATTTATTAGATTAAGGCATGATCGCACACTTTTATATTGCTATCATACGGTTCCTTGGCTGAATGGTCAGTGTAGTGGCCTCCGGGTCGGAATCCCCGACCGGGTCGTAGATTTTGTTCTTAAATGGTGAATTCCTTTGACACGGGGGCTGGGTGATTGTGCTGCCTCGAACATTCCTATTAGTCATACACTACACGCACTCTGTCCTTCACCACAGTTACACGCTGCAGTTTCCCATACCGTCAGGTGCCGCCCATCCTAATCGGATGGTCTGCCTCACAAGGAGTGCACCAGGATATCAATACCCGCACAAAGTTATTAGAATCTTGGAATCGAAATAGGATCTTCTTGAGTTGTGAGATACTTATGGACAGATGTAGGTCGAAGAATGTCGAACGCGATAAATGTTACTTATTGCGTAGTAATAATAACAATTTACCTGCAGATGTAGATGTTTAAGAACATTGTTTATTAGACGAAAGTATGGTACTAAGACCTTTCAACTTGATATGAAATAAAATTCCTTACAAATAGGTTTTTCTGAAACGGTGAGATATTTACGGACAGAATTTAAATGAAGAACGAAATAGATAATATAATTGTTGATACTGAGTGAATGGGTGCGCCGTTTGGGTTATATAGTTATCAGCTTGCATTCGGGGGAGAGTGGGTTCGAACACCACTGTTGACAGCCATGATGATGGTTTTCCTTGGTTTTAATTTTCACACAAGGCAAATGCTGGGGGCTGTACCTTAATTAAGTTCACGGCCGCTTCCTTCCCACTCCTAGCCCTTTCCTATCCCATCGTCACCATAAGACCTATCTGTGTCTGTGTCGATGCTAGGTAAAAAGAATCCGACAGCTTGCAAATGCTTAAGCAATGTAGGAATATTGGCCTACTTTTTATCACTGGACGCGTCTCTACTCCAGCATTGAAATGGCTCTCTTCGTCTATTTTGACTAGAAGTAACAAATTTTCACACCAGGCAAATGCTGGGGCTGTACCTTAATTAAGGCCACGGCCGCTTCCTTCCAACTCCTAGGCCTTTCCTATCCCATCGTCGCCATAAGACCTATCTGTGTCGGTGCGACGTAAAGACCCTAGCAAAAAAAAAAGTAACAAATCTCCTCCGTTTTAATATCACCCATTCAGTTACTTTGCTATTTATATAGGTGTAAAATTGAGGCATATTTCAAACACAAATTATTACGGAGACAGAAGTGTGGTAGAGTTGAACTGAGGAATCAGAAAAGATTCACAGACAATATTAATAAAAATGCTCTGTGTTTAGCGTTAGATGAGGTATTCGTCTCACGGAGATATTTTGAGCACCCTTTTTTAAATCTTCCGTGGTTTGAAGGAAGGAAGTTCCATTCACGGTTGCCCACTACAGTGAAGGAATTGTTGCAGATTGAGGATTTATGTTTAGGAATAGCGAGCAATGTCGTTTTTCTGCGCTCTGGTATTTTTATCATGGTGTTCAGGAAGGCTATAACTGCCGGTATAGGGGTAGCGTGCCTGCCTCTTACTCGGAGACCCTGAGCTCGATTCCCAGCCAGGTCAGGGATATTTACCTGTGCTGACAACATGACACCTCGCAATTTGCAAGCCTTCGGGCCGAGCAGCAGTCGCTTCGTAGGCGATGGCCGCACGTGGCTGTTGCGCCATGGGGTTTTGCCTTTTCTTTTGGTTCAGGAAGGTTAAGAAATCGTTAGTTGCTCGTATTTCTAAATATCCAAACATCATTTGTTCAGATTTATTCCTTAAGTATATACCTGAAGTTGCTCCGTTTTTCTGGGATAAAGTGACGCAATTGATTTCAATTTGGCTTATTTTCCGTTTGTCTCTCTTTCTTTTAATTTATTTATGTATATATTGCCTTTTGTAACTGGAGCTATCTAAAATAAATAGAATAAAAAATAAAAAAATGCATTAAATAAATAAATGAATGCCGGTAAATAAATAAATAAATAAATAAATAAATAAATAAATAAATAAATAAATAAATAAATAAATAAATAAATAAATAAATAAATAAATAAATAAATAAATAAATAAATAAATAAATATTGATGAATGTACGTTGAGCATGCAAAAGCTTGTTTAATTAGTATTTATAGTTACTGAAGTAAAAGACTAAAATGATGTCAGCAAAATTTGTACTTCCTCTCTTAACGGGCTGAACGAGTGAGAACAAAACTGGAGCTACATGTATGGAATGGAGCATGTTGTCTGCTAATCATTGCAGCCCCACAGCTGCAGTTCACGCTGAAATTAGCCCGCAGTAATCCATCATTAGACAAGGTGCTGAGTAGACACTTTGTCTGCTCTCGTCCATTACCTCTCACTGATACCGTGATAACAGTGTCAGATGACACCACTGTCTAATCAATCTCCCACAGTGACCACAGGTGAGAACAAATACAACCATCATGGACAATGAATCACGTTCACAGTTGAGCTCAATGGATTCGGGGAGCTGCAAGAGATAAGGGACGTATTATGTAACGTTCACCAACCCACTCCGACATGCTCACTCGACTAAAATGATCCCCGTGTTTTAAATGTCTGTTTAAAGACGGAACACGCATCTTTGTAATTCACTACACAATTTTGAATCTTTCCTTTTTAAAAAAACTTCACAGAATTAACAAGAGTGCTTTTTTTTTGCTAGTTGCTTTACGTCGCACCGACACAGATAGGTCTTATGGCGACGATGGGACAGGGAAGGGCTAGGAGTGGGAAGGAAGCGGTCGTGGCCTTAATTAAGACACAGCCCCAGCATTTGCCTGGTGTGAAAATGGGAAACCACTTTTTTAAAAACAAGAATGACAACCAAAGGAGTTGGTAGCTCGGTTCGAGTCACGTAGCTGCGATCTTTCATTCGGGAGGCAGTGAGTTCGAGCCCTACTGCCGGCAGCCCTAAATACAGTATAGTTTTCCGTGGTTTACCAATTTAACACCAGACAAATGTTTAATTAACGCCACGGTCTCTTCCTTCCCATTGGTAGCCCTTTCCTGCCCATCGTCACCATAAGACCTATTTGTGTCGGTGCGACGTAAAGCAAATTGGAAGAAAGGAAAAGAAAAAACAATGGAAACTTTGACCACTGGTGAACGATGAAAATTTTGAAGTTATGTGGTGAAAAAATATCATCTGCCTCTGAATTATGTGGGATCTAAAAGTTATATTTCAAAGTGTGGTTGTCGTCTGAGTGCACACAATGATCAAAGCAGAGTTTTAACTTGCACAACGAGGAGAATGAGTCACTGCACTGATCATAAAGCTGATTCCATCTAAAGTTAAAGCGAACTCCTTCAGTGTGATCGTTTCAGGAAATCATACCTGTGCGAACTCCTTCAGTGTGATCGTTTCAGGAAATCATACCTGTATATGCGCTCTTCAAAAATGGTTAAAACTCGGTTGAAAATTAATGAATTAATGTATCTCAAGAAACGAATTCTCTCCTTCGATTCATTGCGAAGAGATTGGAGCCCAATTCCAGTGCTTTTGTTTCAACTAACCAACCGGTCCCGCAAGAGACCATTACGGCCTTGGCCTCCCAAGAAAATTCCTGCCCAGTCGTATGACCTGCAGTTAATGAAAAGCACGTGATCAGCATAACGACATACTCAGCCGTTTTGCTCTTCCTCGAACGGATCCGCTGCCTCTCGTGTTACTCAGCTAATCAGTTGGTCTCACGAGGCTGAATGAATCCCGTTAAAGCCCTCAGTTCAGATTTCCTGAACTGGCTGGGAATCGAACCTCTGCGCCCTACTAAAATTCAAAAGAATTCCACAGTTTGATTATTGTTCTCTAATATTAATTTCTTCCAAAAAGAAATATAATATTTCATCCGGAATGTCTTCCTGAAATACAAACGTTTATTGCATTGACCTATCTTACAAACACTAGAAGAACACTTAGAGGTACACAGAGCAATGACCGTGATATTCCTGTCTTCAACTGACGGAATAAGAACAAGTAATTAAGCCACCAAAAGAGGAGAGCCCGCAAGTTGCTAGTGAGGCACTGGTACTTTGTACGTACCTAGCGTCAATTGTTCGCGCGTGATTTGTGCCGCGGGCTAGTCTAAGTAATGTCATCATTAGGAGTACTTGCCAGGATTTGCAAACAATGGCTGGCAATGACCAAGTCAAAAGTTACGGACAGAAAGAGAAAAATAAAAAATAAAAGGGAATGATCGGCAAAGCTGTCATGCTGCAATTACCTCTCTCCTTTTAGGTGAATATCAATAGAAACTGGATAACTATCATCTGTTAATAATAGACAGGCTATGTTTATATGACAATGATTTCTAGAACCGAAACGCTCGTATAAATAATAATAATAATAATAATAATAATAATAATAAGAAGAAGAAGAAGAAGAAGAAGAAGAAGAAGAAGAAAGAAGAAGAAGAAGAGGGCAAAGGTATTCGATGATTTTGCATTCTTGTATTTAAAAGCTTTAAACAGTGCTCACACATATTACAGTGTTTACCACTTAAAAGCAGTTAAATGAAAGCATTTTGTTTGGGATTTTTTCATTTTTGGCTATGTTTCGGGAAAATGCCATTTTCTGCTATTATTATTAGTTATTTTTAGCATTTCTTACTTTCATCAAATTTGAAGCCTTTTTTAAAATTCATAAAATCATAAGCTTACCTTTCAAGGGAACACAGTTCTAGGAATCACCACACCTGTAGCAATAGCACCTGCCCTCGTTTTCAATGTCGAATTGCCCGAACTTGGCCCTCCCCCACACACTAGCAAGTTTTCGGGAAACAGTGGATCAGAAGGAGCTTCTTCCCCTAATTATTCAATGTTTTTCATTATAGACTCTCCCGCACACGTTTTTCCCCCTCACACAAGCACATTTCCAGGAAACAGTGGATGTACAAGAGAGATGACTGTATGAGTTTTCGGTTAGTTCAGTGAGTTTTATTCAGCCAACTACCTTGTACGGTGTGGTAGGCTATCCAAAGTGAAACTGAATCGACTTGTTTATTCTTCTTCCTTCGTTTTGGCCGATTATGGACCTCGTTAATTCGAATTCAGCTTCTTCTGATTCTGGGTTTTAATCCTCGTCCAGTACTCCTTCAATCCTTTCACTCTACAATCTCCTCCGTTCTTCTGTCCATGGTGCTGGGTTACGGGATATAACTTTTTTTCTGGAAACCTTTTTGTGGCCTTGACCTACGAGTTGTAAGCATCCTTGTTGCTGATTTCTGTTCCTTGTATTCCCATTTCTTCCAGGACTCTCTTCACTTCCTGGTACCTGCGCACTGTAGATTTTCCTGATCTCAAAAATTCTTATTATCTGATTGGTCAGTCTTCACCGGTTCATTCTATAGATGTGTCCGAAGAACATGGTTCTCCTCTTCCGGATGGTATCTTTTCGATCTTGAGATATAATTCTTGGTTTTCTTTTTGTATGATCCATCCTCTGTTCCTTGGGTCTCAGTATCTTCCATAGAATCTTTCTCTCCACTAGGTCCAACTTCTTGAGCAATCCTGTTTTCGTCAGGTTATCAACTTGTTTCACAGTATGGGGAAAATCTTTTTCTACCATTGGCCAAGTATTGTTTGGCAAGGTATGTGATGGTCGAGCAGCTTCTGAAAGAAAATATTACAGCAGAACAACAAATGTTACAAGAGAAACACAAATGTGGTCTGCAGTGCCTTCATGATGAGAATGACAGAAACCTACAGCAGATGCTTCTAGATGAGACAAGTGCAACATTTTCACCTTTTTGGAGAAATTATGCAGAGCATTTTTATGCGTTGATTTTCCACTGCATAAGTTCAATCACACAAAGCTTCTCGGTGTGTTAGAAGAAGAAGAGACAGGAAAATGAACTTAAGATTCCAGGACATTCAGGTGCTATGGCCAAAAAAACTATACAAGAAATAAGGAAGAACGTTGGAGTCAAAATCATATTGATTTCCGTGGATAAAACATAAGGCTCTTTAGGACAATACGTGGCAAATGTTGTGGTAGGAATTTTGGAAGCAGGCAACTCTGGGGATCACTTATTACTATATAATGATCAGATGGACAAAGTTGACCACTCAAAAATCTTAAGAGTTTTTCACCAGTCATTGAGAATACTACAGCCCGACGACATTAGAAGCGATAAAACGCTGCTCTTTATAACAGACGCAGCACCTTGCACGATAAAGTCTTGCGGTTTTTTAAGTGCACTTTATGCAGAAATGATGCAAGTGACATGTTTATCACATGCATTACACCGAACAGCGGTGGAGGTAGGTGTTCAAATTTCTTGAAGTTGACAAACTGATTGCATCTGTTGCAAAAGTCTTCAGGAAAGCTCCCTCTCGAGTTCAAGCATTCAAAACGGAAGCACCAGACATTCCATTACCATTTTCACCTGTTTTGATGAAATGTGGAATATGGATCGACGCCTGCAATGATTATGGTCAGAACTTCGATGCTGTAGAAAAAGTAACTGCTTCCTTTGACATCAGTGCTTCAGATGCAATCAAAACATCACAAACACTGTTGGCTGATAAAGAAAGTGTGAGTACACTTTCGTACATTAAAAAATCCTGGGTTGTTTTTCGATACCATAATTGCTCATAAAAATCGTACTGGAACTAGTGAATCAATTGCAAATTATGGATAGAGTTGTCGATGATCTGGTTAGTGTGAGTGATAAAGTGGGTGAGGCAATTTTACTGAAAATGATGAAGGTGCCAGAGAAGAACTGCGTTACAAAACATTACGTTCAATTGACAAAGCTTTGTCATTTGAACAATTTTCTCTTACTGACTGTGAGTTAAATCCAGGAGACATCGCATGCTTTGAGAATACTCCAGTAGTCTCTGTTGAAACGGAGAGAAGTTTTTCCATGCATAAGTTGTACTGGCAGACAACGAAAATCATTTGACTTTGAGAATATCTGCCAAGTTTTGTAGACTGTAATTCATATATGTTGTAAAAATATCGCAGAGGCACTTCACTGCACATTTTTCTCAATTGCTATTCAATACATTACATGTTTTTTTTTTTTGCTACTTGCTTTACGTCGCACCGACACAGATAGGTCATATGGGGACGATGGGACAGGAAAGGCCTAGGAATGGGAAGGAATCGGCCGTGGCCTTAATTAAGGTACAGCCCCAGCATTTGACTGATGTGAAAATGGGAAACCACGGAAAACCATTTTCAGGGCTGCCGACAGCGGGGTTCGAACCCACTATCTCCCGGATCATGTCTTTTATGAAATTAATTCAAGTTACAATATATTTTAATAGTAACAAATAATAGACATTAAACTCTGTTTTTCACCAATAAAAGAGCAGTCATAACATGCAATTAAAAAAATTGTCATTTTTTAAAATTGTTTGGTCAATTTGTACTATTTTTAGATTATAATTGTATTTTTCATCTTGCATATATATTATCCGCCTTTGCTGGCAAGACCTAGTGTTTACAGTGCACTATGTCTTCTGGTACAGGCTAGAGGAATTTTGTTACTTTCATAGATCTGTCTCTGTTTTATCCTTGGCTTTGACAATATGAAAGTGACTGAGGTATGAGCGATGCTAGTAATGCCAATTCCTTATGCAGCCAGTCCCTGCTATGAATGGTGTGAAAATGTTGCTCATAGGGTCGGTTGATGCATTTCAGTGGGCTTGGCAGACTGATATGTATAGCAACTCTGGCTCGGTGAGGAAATCAACGGGAAACCAGCTCACTCCTCATTTCCCTAGTACGCCTCTTCAGTGATGCCTAGGCCATCAATAACAGCTGATGGCAGAGCTGTTGAGGATCCCACCAGCGGAATCGCTGACGGACTGAACATATATATTATGGCACTGTAGGTCATTAAATGCCTTGCGCTATTAATAATAATAATAATAATAATAATAATAATAATAATAATAATAATAATAACAATACACTTTAGAGTTGTGCGCTGTTCTAGCCACTCATCTTCCGAGCTGAGTGTCTCAGCTTCGAGTTCTGGTCACGTCGGATGGCATTTACAGTTGAATAAGTGGCCTTAAACCAGAAGTCTATTACCAAATACCTTCACAGCTACACTGAACTAGTTCATACTAATCTATAGTAGTTATATCTTACAATAATTGCAATCAATCAAATATTTAACGGCAAAGAGTAATGATTTTGTATCTTATGGAGAATAATATGTTCTTAGTTCACCATTTTAATCATAGATGAATTTAATTACGGAAAAAAAAATATTGTTTTGATTATTATATTCAGAATATTTGATTTGAAAATATCAAACGGAAGGTAGTAAGAATTTATTAGTTTCACTGATTTTTTTCATCTTTATACCTTCATTATCACTTCAATGGAATCAAATATCTATCTATCTATCTATCTATCTATCTATCTATCTATCTATCTATCTATCTATCTATCTATCTATCTATCTATCTATCTATCTATCTATCTATCTATCTGTCTATCTGTCTATCTAATTATCTATTAACAACTTCTAACATTCTTTCCACTACGGTTCAGAACCCATGAAATCGGCTGCTTCGGCTTATCTAAGCCCAACTCTGTCCTGAAATATGTGGTACTAAATTATTCTATTCTTCAGATAAATACATTAATTTCTTGCCGAATTCTAAAGAAAATGAAAGTGGCGAGGTAGTGTGGCTTTCAAGGGTCAGAAGTTAATAACTATAATTAAGTAAAAGAAATAGTCCGTTTTAATCAAACTCAGAATGTTTCTCCATATGCATTATTAACCTTAGCACCGCCCCATTTCTCACTCCCCATCTTAAACAAAGGTTTGAGTGTAATCGTGATAGCCATTTCTGCTAAGGCCGAGAATAATATCGCAGTCCTACCTCCCACAGAAACCTCTGCCATTCAGCAGAATTCTACTTCGGAGAAAGTAATCACAGGGCATCACAAATAATATTTCAAGTCGGCTTTCACAAAAGAAAGTCCCCTTTGTATTTCCAGGAGACTCAGACGAAGCACGTTCAAAGCGTGTGAGCCGCTGCGCTGGATAATTCGAGCGCCCCAGTCACGGCTCCTTAGCGACAAAGTTAGTTGATGGGCAAGTGAGTGCCACAGCGTGGGTCCTCAGTTTGAAATCGGCCCTTCATTGCGTTGTGACAATTCTTCAAAGAAATTCAATACAAAGGTAGGAATACCTATGTATGTACAGCATATATACGAATGGGTTTGCAGCTGGAAATCAGAGTAGAAAAATCAGGATCTAAAGAGCAAGACGAAAATGAAAGCAATTGGACTAGACAAAAGAGTGACTATACAATTACAGAAAATAGAACTCAGAGAATTAGAGTAGGTGAAGCGTTATATGATCCTGTAATGATTAAGAGGTGCGTGTGGGGGGGGTCCCGCAGGGCACTATTATTGGTCCCTTATATTTTCTTGTTTATATCATGTTATGTATATAAATGAAATGAGTAAAGATCTGGAATCACAGATGGTTATTTACGGCTGATGTTATACTGTATAGAGCAGTAAATGAGTTGCGGGATTGTGAGCGAGTGCACGGGGACTTAAATACTGTTGTGAGCTGGACAGCTGATAATGGTATGAAAATGGGATGAAAAGTGAAGTTCTTAGGTTCACCAAGAGGAACCAAGAGTTTTAATTGTTGTGTTGATCGGGTAACAGTACCTAATTGGCAATAATGTAAGTACCTAAGTGTTAATACACTGAATAAAATGGAAATTGCAACACACAGACGGAGTGGTACTACATTGCTGCAATTGAACACGCAGGACGAGTGTTCGGTTGTGATTCGATGATTACACTTTCAGATCCCTCTAACTCAAGTTTGGACAACAATCAATACAGGATGTGCCCACCACGAGCTGCAATACATTGATGAATTCGTCGAGGCATGGAGTCAATAAGGCCCTGGATCGCTTCCTGAGGAATTATGGCCCATACTTGCTGCACTGCACGGGTCAGTTGTTCCAGAGTTGTGGGTGGCTGAGGACGGTTGGCCAGTTGTCGACCCATCATGTCCCACACATGCTCAATAGGACTGAGTTCCGGGGATCTGGCGGACCATTCTAAGGTTGTGATGTCATGGAGAGCTTCTCTGGAGATGCGTGCAGTGTGAACCCGGGCATTGTCCTGCTAAAACATCCCATTAGCAATGTTCGCCATCATAGGGACAACCACTGGATTATCCCATTAGCAATGTTCGCCATCATAGGGACAACCACTGGTTTGAGTACCCTATCAACGTACTGTCGAGCAGTCATAGTGCCCTCAACAAGCACTAATTGTGATTTCACATTAAAGCAAATAGCTCCCCAGACCATAATGCTTGGTGTTGGCCCTGTATGCCTCTCAACAATAAGATCTGGGCGGCCCCTCTCCCCGGTACGTCGGCGCACACGATTCCGGCGATCACTGCGGGCAAGACAGAAGCGCGATTCATCACTAAAGACGACCCTATGCCATTCGTCGACCCAATTCGATCTTCTCGACACCAGGCCAGCCTTACACGTCGCTGTTGTGGGGTCAATGGAACACCTTCTGCAGGGACACGGGCACGTAATCCAGCTGCACGCAGGCGATTACCAACTGTTTGTTGTGTAACGTGGGGTGCCACAGCTGCTCGAATTGGCGCTGCTGTTGCATGGGGCTCCGTACGGGCCATCCGAATGATGCGGCGATCCTCTCTCACAGTTGTCTGTCGCGCTGGGCCTGTGCCAGGCCTACGATTGTGGTTACCTTCATTTGACCACTGCTGCCATACACGTTGTACCGTAGATGCCTGTCGGCCAACACGTGCAGCGACAGTCCTTGGCGATAATCCAGCCTCGCACAGCCCAATTGTCCGAGCCCTCTCAAACGGCGACAGTTGTTGATAGCGTGCTCTTCTCTGTCGTTGAGGCTTGTTTGACGTGGAACACTTCACTGCACAGACTGCAAGTCAACTACGCTACACCAGAGTCCGTATACTGGAGTTGATTCCTCCGCGACCAATCACGCGGGGAGACCTGTGGCAACAATCCAATGGGTTTGAAACTTTGATCGCTTACATATCTACATGGTATCGTTCCATATGTTGAAAATCAACACAAACGACCAATGCCTTCATGGTGTTGCAATTTCCAGTTTCCTAAGTGTATAAATAACGATCTTCATTGCGGAAATCAGATTAACGAAGTTGTTAAGAAAATTTACAGATCTCTTCGCATTGTTATGAGAGTATTTAGGGGTTGTAGTAAGGATATAAAGGAGAGATAAGACCGCAGTTAGAGTATGGTGCAAGTGTAGGGGACCCTCGCCAGGATTACTTAATTCAAGAACTGCAAAAAACTCCAAAGAAAAGCAGCTTGATTTGTTTTGGGTGATTTCCGACAAAAGAGTATTTTTACGAAAATGTTGCAATGTTTGGGCTCGGAAGAACTGGGAGAAAGGAGACGAGCCACTCGACTAAGCGGTATGTTCCGAGCTGTCTGTGGAGAAATGGCGTGGAATGACATTTGTAATCGAATAAGTTTGAGTGGTGTTTTTTAAAGTAGGAAAGATCACAAAATGAAGATTAAGATACAATTCAAGAGGGCAAATTGGGGAAAATACTAATTTATAGAACGAGGAGTAAGGGACTGGAATAAATTACCAAGGAAAATATTCAATAAATATCCAATTTCGTTGAAATCATTATAGAAAAAGCTTGGTAAACAACTGATAGGCAATCTGCCCCCCTGGGCGACAGCTTTAAATGCTGATCATTAACGATCATTGAAGTTGTTAATATACATCTTTTTGAGTTTATCTTGATAGTGAACAGTTGTGAATGTTTGTGATTTATGTGAACATTTTTAAAGTTATTTTTTGAGGAATGTAATGCATTACTGTATACATGTAATGGTACTACGATAAAAGCTCGAAATGATGTCGCTGCATTCCTGTAAAAGTTCTACTACGTTCAAATACGAAAGCATCAGATGGCAGAGTAGTCCGAATGTCCCTTGTGCGATCTATTGCTGAGATTTTTAGCCTATATTGTCGAGTCAATCCCAGATATGTCACCAGAGAATATTTACATGCCAAAATCGTACGACCTGGAGTGTCGAATTAACTTTCTTTTTCCGTCTTTCAAAAAAGCCAGGTTCCTCAGCTGGGTTTGAAACCGGAATCTTGGAATCTGGAAGCCAACACTCTACCACTAATATACAGAGAAAGCTAATCAGAACAATTAAAGATAACAATATTTTAAAATGTTGGTGCACGTTAGAATTGGAATGAAGTGTTCACTGATATTACACAAGATATCATGATCCTCGTGTTACGTGTATTCAAATGGGTAATTAATCCTGATTCAAGACATATTGACTGCTCTGCGTGCTTACCTTGAGGATCAAGGCCACCATTGCTATTACGCGAGCCTCCTTAAGGCGTAGGAATGCGTGATTTTGGGAAACACGAGAGCACATTATGTTTATTGTTAACAAAAACCTGAAATGCAGACCTCCAAAATGATGTTTCATATAGAAAGACAAAAAAAAAAAAAAAAAAAACCCACATGCTCAAGGTTTTTAGCATTATTTGCATTTATAAGCATTTCTTTAATTTCTGATATTAAAGTTCCAAAAGAGCTGCTCTTTGCATTATATTGGCCTTTTTTGTGGTTCAGGTAAATTGATGGTTGGAACATCTTCAGAAAGAATATAAATACATTAAGCTGCTTGGCGATGTAGATATCAATTTCGTATATTCTGGTACCTCATTTTAGGTGGCCCAGCATTGTCTGCTTTGCACGAGATCGTGAAACAAAACCACATAGTGGGAGCTGTGGTCTTCCTTCCCAGAAGCTTGCCATATGGCTAATTGTTATTCACTTCGCGTGAGATAGCCCCCAACTCCGCAGGGTCTTGCTAGGGGTGACTGGATTCGAATATTACATAATGTGCTTCTGTAAGGTGTATTAATGTGAATACGGCTCAGACATATGGATTATTGAGCTATATTCTTTACCAAATAAATAGTTTAGCTCTCGGCCGCTGTGTCGTATACAGCTTGTTCGTAAATGAAATGGCGTATGGCTTTTAGTGCCGGGAATGTCCGAAGACAAGTTCGGCTCGCCAGATGCAGATCTTTTGATATGACACCCGTAGGCGACCTGCGCGTCGTGATGAGGATGAAATGATGATGAAAACGGCACATACACCCAGTCCCCGTGCCAGCGAACTTAACCAATTATGGATAAAATTCCCGACCCTGCCGGGAATCGAGCCTGGGGCCCTTGTGAGCAAAGGCCAGCACGCTAACCATTTAGCCATGGAGCCGGTATTTTAATTACAGTCAAACTTCTACAACTCGAACGTCTATAACTTGAACTTTCGATGTCTCGAAGCGATTTTCTTTTTCCGTCATAATCTTATATGTTTTCTTTAACTCGAGGTTCTATTACTCGAATGTTTCGGTACTTCGAAGGATATTTCAATCCCAGATGTAAAATGTGTTTCTGTAACTCGAAATTATGCGGAATATTGCACTTATACGTACACATTATCCCCACACAAAACTAGTCCTGTAGAAGGAATCTGACCTTAAACCATCTTCTTACGTAAGTACAAGCAATCTCTAAATTTTAATTAGGCTGTATTGTTTGACTAGCCGCATGTCATAGCATCTTACCTGTAATCTTGAGTAGCCGCGTACCATAGCAGTACATCCAACTTTAGGCTACCTCGCAATACTCAGCAAGCTGTTTACAGGACGGGTTGGTGAGCAAGTTGGGAGTTCCTGTTCTGCTGGCTTGGTCAAGCCCTGGCCAGATTTCGCAGCTATATTCAAGGTGGTGTTGGTGGTGATGATGATGATGATGATGATGATGATTAATGTTAGGATGTTCAGGAACAGTCATATTTTATTCCTGAAGTAATTTTACTTGAAACCTTAAAAAATAACTGTGATTGATGGATTCCTGGCCCTGTTTAAAGCAATTTCATATGTTGCATATAAATGCATATTTCGCCCATTTTTGCTTTGGTCACCTTTTGCACATTTTATTCAAATAAAGTCATATTTGGTTATATTTTCAGAGTTTTTTTGTTTCAATTGAGGCGTCATTTTTAACAAGGTATTTGTTATATGCGTCGATTTTCAAACGCAGGATTTCAGAATTTCATTTCCAGAAAGACATAGGTATCAGGTTCAGAAGACACAATTCCGAGAAGGAGATGCTGTACGAACGTTCACCGACAGATAGCAAAAAAGTATGCTAATACTTCATTTTTCGTTTTTTTTTTGGTGGGGGGAAATAGAATGAGAACTTCGTTTCAGGGTTTTGATAATGAATGTATAAAATTTTAATTACTTACAGTAGCTCTATCTGTTTACATGAATGAATGTGGCTGCTGTTTTAACGCTAATCACATTTCGACACGTTTAATGTCAGTAATACGAGTACTCTAATAATTGCAACCTATTTCTAATAACTTTAAGTCATATTCTACCTGTCCTTGTAGGTCATATTTAGTTTAATTTTAGGACACATTTATTTCCATATTTTGTACTTCATTAGGTCATAAACTTCCAAACCCTAATGGTGACTATTATTATTATTATTATTATTATTATGATTATTATTATTATTATTATTATTATTATTATTATTATTATTATTATTATTAAGGTTTTAATGAGACCGTTGCTGGCATATGCTTCTGGGAGATGTGTATGGTCAAAATCTGTTGGAAGACACCTGGGAGTATTTGAATGGAACATTTTTAGTAACATTTATGGAACAGTTCGGAAAGTAAAAGGGGTGTGGAGAAGAAGATATAACATTGAACTGTATGAATTTTTTAATGAATCAGACCTTGTTCTATCCGTCGGAAGGCTGGAATGAGTTAGGCCGTTGCTGTGTGTGAATGAAGATGGATTGAAGAAGTTCTTCACTACTAAGTCAGAAGGAAATTGAAAAGTCGGAAGATCTAAGGTGAGGTGGGAAGAACGTGTGAGACAAGTCGTATGCACGTTGGAGCCTGAATCTAAACAGAGAGCAATGGCAAAATATTATGAAGAAGGCCAGGGCCCACTCAAGGGCTGCCGACCTAATAATGATGAATTAATTCGAGTGAGTTGACTGTGCGGTTCGCGTTATTTGACTGTAAACATGCATTGAAGATGTGGAAATACTGTGGGTTTAGATCACACCGTCCGCAGCCGTGAAGGTAGTTTACCGTTGCTTTCCACTTTCATACAAAAATATTGCTATAGATACTCTGAATTATAGGACAGACTGTATGCCTTTCCCCCAGACATTCTTCAGTCTATAGTAAAGTGCCGGTAGGTAGAGGTTCTATGTAATTCGAGCTGTTCTTAAGAGGATTAATGACAAAAAAAATTGGAACTACTACCATTTACCACTTATCACAACCAAATTTAAAAGAAAAAACTATATTAATAAGATAGAGCACCACACAAAATTTGAAGTTGATTGTTGTTGCAATGTTATTAACAAATTATTTTTTATATATTGCATTGGAAATGCTACTTGCGGCAGAGTTCCGATTATTTTTGGGCTATAAATTGTCAGACTTGTCAAAAATATTCATGTACTTAATAATAACGCTGGGTTTTGCAGTAAAACTATTGAAGATGTAAGTTTTTCTGTTTTTTCAATATTCCTGCAGTAGATAACATTCTAGTTTGGTGCTATTTTAGGAACAATAATACGGAAGTAATATTCAATTTATAATAAAATGCAGAACTAATTTTAATTTCTGAACAGATTGAAACACTATCAGAAAATTGTAAGTGAATCTGATAAGGATAAGGAGCATTTTATACAAGGCAATGAGCTGATAATATTTTACACTAGAAAAATACGATTGAAAATTATAAGAAATACTTGCTTTAAAACCGCTCTGGACTGTAATTTACTCCTTCAGGCTTGTTTCTCCTCTTATGCACAGAGTAGGCCTACTACAAGGTAAATATATTAGTCCAGCGGGATTATTGAAATGGTAGTCCGAAGGAAGTTTGAAGACAATATTTTCTTACAACGTGAAAGAAATGTCTGCATGCGTGCTCTATATACGCCGTGTTGTCACGCTATAAATCAGGCGTTTAAAGCTTTCGAAATAGCGTTAAAGCAAATCTGATAATGGGACTTGAAAGAGGAAGAGTTCGGGGATTTTTCAGAATAAAATTAAACATCCTATACTTTGGTAAAAAATCGCAACATTTCAATCAAGGCTTCCCTTAAGGCAGGGCCTCTCAGGGTGCATGCGCGTGGTGCATGCACTGTGCACGGTGCAAAAGACGACTTGGCTTGGTTGACAAGAGTGCAGACCCCCCACTCCTCGATTTGGAGCAATAGCGCTAACTCTCTTTCCTCACGCCTCTCTCGCTCGCTCCGCCTGTCTCCCTCTCCCCCACTTGCGCCGTAGCGCTCCAAATCCGGGCTGAGTTGAGCCGAGTATAGCCGAGTAGAGCCGAGCATAGCCGAGTAGCCCAGAGACGAAGCGTTGATCCGAGCCATACCGAGCAGCACCGAGCGACACCGATGCACAGTGCACGGAGCTCTTGCGCCTCGCTCTGCACGCGTGAGATTTTGGGCGTTTGAGAGGCCCTGCCTTAAGGGGTAGCATGCTTGACTCTTACCCGGAGGCTCCGGGTTCGATTCCTGGCCAGGTCAGGGATTTTTACCTGGACTTGAGGGCCGGTTCGAGGTCCACTCAGCCTACGTGATTAGAATTGAGGAGCTATCTGACGGTGAGATGGCGGCCCCAGTCTAGAAAGCCAAGAATAACGGCCGATAGGATTCTTCGTGCTGACCACACGACACCTCGTAATCTGCAGGCCTTCGGGCTGAGCAGCGGTCGCTTGGTAGGCCAAGGCCCTTCAAGGGCTGTAGTTCCATGGGGTTTGTTTTCCCTTAAGAAAGGCAAACGTTTATAGAAAACTGTAAAATTCAATTTATACGTTCCTGGAGAGTGATGAAAATATGTTTATCGAAATTTTGAAATGACGAGTGAACCCGCTGAAGACAATTGTGACGAAGAAGTGTCTGAAAAGAGTGAGTGTACCAGTGCTGACCAACATCGAGAGCTGCAAGCGAAAGCTACGCTGATTGACAGTCACTTCTTTTGGAGATTACTGTTCAAAAACGAGGCTCTATTTTAAAACGAAATTTATTGAAAGTTCAAATGTCTAACGCAGACAAAAAATGTACTGCAATGTTAAACCTTATTTTTTACTCATTAAAAAATATTCATGCGTTACCCTTTAATTAGTTCTTATTTCAGCGCAATCCAACTTTGTTGTAATTTGAGGTAGCAGCAGCCCTAATTAGCTTGAATTACGGGCCTCTACTCTATACATTTAATAATTAAAAGATCGCTATATTCATAACTTTGTGTATCTTTCTATCGTTTTTCGACAAGGGCCTTTTGTTCTGTATTTGTTGGCGAGACCATGGGTTTATAGTGCACTGTGTTTCCTGGTATTGACTACAACAGATTTGTTACATTCATTGTCCAATCTTAGTCTCATCCTGACAATGCGAAAGTGAGTGAGGTATGAGCAATGCTAGTAATACATTTCCTTACGCAGCAGCCATTCCTTGTTACGAATGGTGTGAGAAAGTTGTTCATATGGTTGGCTGGTACGTGCATTTCAATGGGCTTAGCAGACTGGTATGTATGTTAGTAGCTACTTCTGGCTCGTTGAGGAAAGCAACGGGAAATTACCTCTATCTTCATTTCTCTTCAGCGACGCTTAGGCCATCTATCACAGATGATTACGGAGCTATTGATGGTCCAACCACCCGTGGGCTGAGTACTAAACGTACAAGGGTTTGTTGTTCAGTAGCATTGTACCTGATCCTTATACTAGCCCGCTGAACACCTCTTGCAGAAGTCTCCCTTCTTCGGCTTCTTCTTCCTTCACTTATCCTACACTCCGGTGCTGTCGTAGGTATAAACAGCGTCCCACACGTAAACTTGGTTCTTTATTTACGACCAGACCCCTTATTGACGCTAACCCTGCTTAAAAGGATGTTTTCACTATTGCGTGTTTTTGTGGTGGTTGGAAGAGTAGTGTGCTATATGTATAGGAAGATGTGTATATTAACACAAATACAAACAATCAGTCCCCAAGCCAGAAAAAATTTACTCCTTCAAACTCTAATTGTTGTGTGCTGTACCTAACATCTTGCCAACCGAAGTCATTGATTGAACTGATAGACGAATATGGAAGGAGCTTCGAGATGATGGCTTTAAAACCTGGACAACGTATAATTTGAGAGGCAAGGGAGTGGTTCTGTACTCAGATGTCCCTCATGCTAATTCATGGGTGAGCAATAGAAAGTTTTTCATTCTCCGGTTGGACCAACGCTCTGAAGATGTCATGCAACATTACAGCGGTTCGCACAATACCGGGTGGATGTTCCACCACAAACCGCTGGCGTATTGCAAACTGCGGCGAGATTGAAACACATGCTGGGCTCAGGCCCCAAAGGTGAATTGCTGGTGAATTCAAGGCACCACAAAGTGAGAAGAATTTTAGCCTCATCCCTGAGATTGTTAGGAAGGGTAACACGCGAAGAAGTACACCGGGAATTCTCTATAGGATCTTTTAGAAGAACTGATATTATCGCAGTAAACCGGCGCACCGGAAAAGCTATTGTATTAGATCCAACAATTCGCTTTGAAAGGGATCAATATCAGGCATCTTAAGTCAATCAGGAAAATAATTTCTTCTTGAATCCTGTCTACCATCAACATCAGTCTGTCTACAATGCCTCTCTGATCATTACCACGTTCTATTGAAAAACTCGTGTGTTATAGGACTACTGTTAGCAAGCAGGGATCTAGGAACATATGACAGGTATCGGATTGTCTTTAACTTGTCTAAATGTCATCTCCTTGCACATTATTAAAGATCCACTAAACTTTCTCCATCACCATTTGTATTTCACGTGGTAGAGTGTCAATACTATTACACACTGAGATTCAACAATGCAAGAAATTGTGTTCTTGTTTCAAGATCCCCGTGGTCACTTACTGTTTGTAAGGTCATATCTCTTTTAGAGAATAAATAAGTAACGCAATATTCTACAAAATTCTATAAAATAATATTCTGAAAAAATGGCAAGGAAAATTCAAAATTTTAATGTGCATAATTATCATTATTGATAGGATGAGCTTTGGGATCATATAGTAAGATATGATATTACGACTTTGTACAGTAAGTAATAGAAATCAGTGCACAATCAGTATCAGTAACTGTAAACTGCAGGATATAATATCTATAATAATAAAAGGAAGTGTTTGTCTGTGAGTACGCGATGCCCAGCGGAATTTACGGCACGCAGAGATCTGAACTTTTTAACGTAGGCGTATTATTCGATGAATTTTTATTCAGGTAAAGACCTGCTGCACCAGAGCCAGCATATGGTCTATATTACATGCAAAATAATGTATAATACATCTTGAGCTTCGATATATAAATCATCCCACCGTCCACTTCGTATTCTGCACGAGTAAACCCGACCATGTTGATCGTGAGATAATCCCACAATTCCATTTTACACGGAAGTATAGGTCTACAACCTATAGAAGATCGAAATCATTGGCTTGCTGATCGCGGGTAGGAGCACCATACCGAAAAACTTCGCCGTGTTCTACAAGACATTCCACCTACCTAACTCTTTGACGAGTGACATCAAGCTTTCGGCCTTAAAATCGTCAGTAAGTATTTTAAGAAATTATCTTCGGTTAATTTATTTTAAATCCAATATATTTTATCTTCTTTCTCTGCTCATTACAAACTTTTAGACCTAATGAATTTACCATGCGCTTTAAGTCGCGTAGCAGTGAGTTTGCATTCAGGAACTAGTGGGTCGGCAAACCTGAAGATGATTTTCCGTGGTATCCCACTTTCACACAAGGCAATTTCAGGAGATGTACCTTAATTAGGGCCACAGACTCTACCTTCCCAGTCCTAGCCCTTTTCTATCCCTACGTCGCGAAAAATCTTCGATGTATTAGTGCAACGTTAAACCACTAGCAATATACAGTATATTTGTAAGTAACTACATACGTTCTTAGTACAAAGTTAGACCAGTAGCAGAAAAAACAAGTAAAACACTCTTTTAGGTGGTACAAAGTACATTTTTTCTTTAAGGCAACCTCTAAATGGAGGAAGTGTTTTTTACAAATTGTTTCACGCCGCATGGACACAGGTAGGTCTTATGGCGACGATGGGATAGGAAAGGCCTAGGAGTGGGCAGGAAGCGGCCGTGGCCTTAATTAAGGTACAGCCCGAGCATTTGCCTGGTGTGAAAATGGGAAACCACGGAAAACCATCTTCAGGATTGCCGACACTGGGGTTCGAACCCACTATCTGTTGTATGTCCGGCGCTCCCTTCTCGCTCCGCCAGCCAGCTACACGCGCGCCAAGTGTCATTCTTCTAGCCTCGACGCGCAGCCCTCAGTGCGCGTGCCTGAACAGTCGTGTGTGTACTATAAAGAGGAACTCCCAGCCTGTCCAGATGCCCACTTGCCCCGGTGTCCAGCTCCAGAATACACCCTACGTCGAGCACGGAGGCTACTCCTCTTGAAAATGTGCTTCGACCAGGTGGACTGAATTTCTGGCAGTACGAGGTCTCACCTCTGGTCACCGCTCCTCTTCCGCTGCCCATATCCAGTCATACTATTACATACCGTTATATTTCCCTAATTAATGCAAGCTCCCTTGGTTTCGCCAAGTAAGAATTCTTCCAACATTGAACATGCTTTTATGAACTCAGCAAGGAAGGACTTTCCAAAACATTTATGTCAGTACTTCGGATAGTTTTCGACTATCGACTTTTCTTATCACAAGGACTATCTTTTCTAGATAGAAGTGGATGTAAATACTGTAAACTTGTATATAGTGTACAAAAGATAGACTCTTTCTCAAGATTCCTAATTCATTTGCTTCAAGTTAAATTTCATTTTTATTTGTGTAAATAGTGTATTTTGCATTTGAAGCGAATAATAAAGTTGTGTTTTGTAAATCTCAACCTTGGTTACAACACTATCTCCCGGATGCATGCTCACAGCTGCGCGCCCCTAACCTCAAGGCCAACTCGCCCGGTGAGGAACTGTTATTATGTAACAAATGTATGTGTAATTTTTACTGCCAAATACAAACTTCAAAATCGGCGTGCATAATTATGTGCGCTGGGTGTGAAATGTATAACCAGACGCAGTTAAATATCCCCAACCCGGCCGCGTATTGAACCCTGGTCCCTCTGAAACAAAGGCATAGACACAGACTGCTCATCCAAGGAGCCGGGCATCGCTACGTTAAGGCTGCTGTATGCTAAATCAAAGACTGCATAGCGGACAGCTTTGAAAGTATTCGTTTGAAAACTTTCACATTAAATGACGAATCTCTCTACACTGATTCTACATTAATTAAAAGGTTTTAACGAGCTAATGTACATTTTTGTAACGTTTTTATCATTCCAGTAACTTCGTACAATACCGTCATATTCATTAAATACATTTCCGTAGCATTGTGTACGTAATTTTATTTAGTCACGTATGAATTTTTAGGACATAAAAGCAATGCAGCTGTTTCATGGAGAACAATGATTATTATTTTTGCAGTTCACGTAACGAGTTTGTTATTGTGTCGTTCGCAAGTAGACTTCCCCTGGTAGAGACATTTCATAGCAGGATGCTCATAAACTCAGCGAATTGAAACGTCCGATACCATATGGACAAAGCAATTGAGAGTTAGATCATGAATATTAGTTTTTATGTCATTATGTAAGCTACCATTCCTCAGCATGTGTATTTACAAACAGCAGTTACTGAGTATTATTTTGGTGGTAGTAATGGTGGTGAAGGTGGTTTTAAGGGGAAAAACAATGTATTTGCTCAACATTTTCTCGCGGAGACTGTGTAAGTTGTGTCTCCTGATAATATATCCCGTAAGTTTCATCCTACGTTATTTCCTGGGTAGGTAAGTTGCATATATGGTTCGCAAGAATTAAATCCATGCGGAAGAAGGCAAATACATTTTAGTTCTCCGGCAGAAGCGAAATCATGTCGTCAGTGGCAGCGACTTCGGGATGTCAAAATGGAATCAGGCAAACAAAAAATTAAAAATAATACAGTATTAGTTTGTTTGCTTTTTCAGGAGGAGCAGTGAAAAGTTACCGCAGTCTGCAGGGGATGTTACCCGCAGATCATTGCTAGACTCACCGGCAAGCAGTAGCAGTGAGGGCGGGCGTTCAGTTTCATAACGGTAGACCTACATTCTTAGTTAAGAATTAATAAAGAATGAAGTTGGAAATTAATGTATATCTTACCTTTCATCAAAGCAAGTGTTGAAAGTGATGTCCATTGTTCTCGGTACAGCCTATAAAAGTATGTAGAGACTTATACTAAGCTATGGCTTTCCTGCCTGGAGTCCCACCACAGTCGCAAACTTCAATGAGCTTCAAGGCGTACAGCATCGTGCGAAAAGGCTAATAACATAACTTACCGTTCCCATCTTCATTCGGCTAAGCTCCCCTCAATAAACTATTGTCAAAAGAATCGACTTGATCTTCCTTGTAGAGTCGCTCGCCGCCGCCATTAACCTTGACTCTTTCCATCACTTGAAGTATTCTTATTTCAGGTCGGGTCATAATGAATGAGTGAAGAAATAACAGTCAACTGAGTTTACAGTGTAAATATTTGCCAATACTTACTCGTACCTCCTCTTCTGAAATTTCACGTGTGAGTAGTCTGATTTCTTTGTGCAGGGCTTCAAGAGTGCGTGGATTGTTCTAGTGTACTTTCTATTTAAAAGCTGCCTTCAAATAAAAATCGTAGACAATTAAATCAGGGGGAATCAGGTGGGCAACTTCCACGGCTAATTATATTTACCCATCGAACACCTGTTCCAATTCATACATACTGATAGCAAAGCAAAAAATGCAAAGTTTTATCCGTACAGGCCATGAAGGCCCTTGGAGGGGTGGAAGGTAAGGGCTTCCACTATCGGTAACTTGATGAGGTAGAGTGGGTTGCTCTACGACCGGCCGCCTTTGCCCCCAGGAATTACCTGGTACTCATTTTTGGTGTAGGCTGAGTGAACCTCAGGGCCATATGCACCTCCGGAAGTGGAAATCTCATTTTTTAATTTTACGACTTCTTGACGGGGATTCGAACCCACGCACTTCCGGGCGAACCGAGCATGCCTTTACCGCATCGGCCAGGCAGCCCCTATACGTACTGATAGCCAACACAAATAAAGTTCGAAAAAATGTGTAGGAACGCAACGCTAATAACGTACACTCATCGAGAACTTCCATACGCTTACCGCTAACCATGCTCGCTACGCTGCCCGACCGCGCACTCTATCTCCGCAACTCAGGAATAAAGCAAGCATTTCCCCAGTCCACTTAAACGTCAGCACTGACTAAACTGCCGGCAACGTCAAGGTTTGCAGTGTAGGGATAGAGATCTGCCTCTTACGCAGAGGTGATTCAATACAAGGAGGTTAACTGAAGAACAGTTTGATATGAGATGACTGAGCGAGTTGGCCTTGCGGATGGGATCGCGTAGCTGTGAGTTTCCAATCGGGAAATGGTGGGATCGAATCCCACTGTCGGCAGCGCTTAAGATGATTTTCCGCGGTTTTCCATAATCACGCCAGAAAAATGAAGGGACTGGACCTTAATAAAGGTCATAAACACTACCATGTCCGCCTCTGTGGTGTAGTGGTTAGTGTCATTAGCTGCCACCCCCGGAGGCCCGGTTTCGATTCCCGGCTCTGCCACGAAATTTGAAAAGTGGTACGAGGGCTGGAACGGCGTCCACTCAGCCTCGGGAGGTCAACTGAGTAGAGGGAGGTTCGAGTCCCTCCTCAGCCATCCGGCTTAAGGCCACGGCCACTTCCTTCCCTCTTCCTTGTCTATCCCTTCCAATCTTCCCATCTCCCGCCAAGGCCCGTGTTCAGTATAACAGGTGAGGCCACCTGGGCGAGGTACTGGTCGTTCGCCCCAGTTGTATCACCCGACTCAAAGTCTCAAGCTCAAGGACTCTGCTCTTGAGGCGGTAGAGGTGGGATCCCTCTCTGAGTCCGAAGGAAAAGCCAACCCTGGAGGGTAAGCAGATTAAGAAAGAAACGATACCATCCCAATCCTATCACTTTCCCATCCTTGCGTCACCGAAAATCTTCGATATATTAGTGTGACGCTAAAAACTAGCCAAAAATGATATTATATGTAATGGAACTGACAAAAATCAACGACTGCCTCTGGGGAAGTCATCACGCTAACCATGGCCGCTCCAGTATCTACAGGTTGTTGTAAATTAAAAGAAAGCTTATGAAACTGCATGAGATATATTTTCAAATTATTTCGGTTGGTGGTCAAATTTAAACAAAATTCATCCTATTTTAAGAAGAGGAAAATGAAAATGTATGTACTAAATTGACAAAATAAGTGGACGAGTGGTTAAAATCCAAATATATAATATTACATAAAGAGGACGAATAAGAAACTAAAAATGTTCAAATTATTTGGGTAAGTGGTCAGTAAAAAACGATCTTACATGAGGAGGAGGGATTGAAAACTAATCTGACTGAAATGCCCAAGTTATTATATTGACTACAGTAAGTAGTATCCAGTTCCAACTGAATCACTGTCTTAGCTAAGATTAACCTATACGTTGTCAGCATCGAGGTTTACATACAACATTACAACATTTGGTAAGGTCAAAGTTGACCAGCAGCGAAGTTGAAGTGTTATTCATGGAGGATCCGTAGCTGAACATCATACTAGACAAGAAGAAGAAGAGGAAGAAACAGTAACAATTCCCTCGATTCTGAACTAAGATCTGATTTCGAGGATGACTGTAAATACATGATATTTACTGACGATTGTTTTATTGAACGGGATGGGAGAATGAAAATGGAACTAATTATAATATGTTAAGGCGACCACTGAAACAAAGCCAAAGTCATTAACTTACAGGCTAGGTAGACCTTTGGAGCAGTGGAAGATAAAGGCTTCCACTAACCATAACTAACCAGAAATATCCCATATACAAAATCTGCACTTCGGATTCCCGTACATCGTACTGTTAAATAAAAGAGACATTCCTCAGTACAGTATCAGTTTATAAAAATCTTGATCTTCACCGATTTACAAATTCTGCCAACACATATCTCCGAAGAAAACATTTAACGACATTAATTATTGAATTCCTTTAAGTTCTACTTTCGCCAATCATTTCCTAAGCAGTGAGTTGGCCGTACTGCTATGGTCGCGTAGCTCTGATCTTGCGTTCTGGAGATGATGGGTTCGAATCCCACAATTGACAGCCTGAAGATTTTTCCGTGGGTTCCCATTTTCACACCAGGCAATTGCTAGGGCTGTATCTTAATTAAGGCCATGGTAGCTGCCTTCTCAATCCTAGTCCTTTCCCATGCTTACCTCGCCGAAAACCTTCACTGTGTTAGTACGACGTTAAATCACTAGTCAAAAAGACAACATCGTTTTTAGTGAGGCTGTTATTCTTTTTTTTTTTAATCTTAGTAGTAGTTAGAAGTTGCTTTCCGTCGCACCGACACAGATAGGTCTTATGGCGACGACGGGACAGGAAAGGGTTAGGATTGGGAAGGAAGCGGCCGTGGCCTTAAGTAAGGTGAACCCCTGCCTGGTGTGAACATGGGAAACCACGGAAGACCATCTTTAATGCTGCAAATAGTGAGGTTTGAACCCACTATCTCCCGAATACTGGATACTGGCCGCATTAAGCGACTGCGGCTATCGAGCTCGGTACATCTTAGTAGTAGGATTTAACCTGATACTCATGTTTATATAGGCTGAGTGAACCTCAGAACCATATGCCTCTCTAGAAGTACAAATCTGTTTTGAAGGTACCATGAATCCTCTATGCAGCCTCTGATCGCCAACGAAAGTATGATGTTTTTCCTGGTCCTAATAAGGTTACTGATATGTCATTTTTCACCGCTGTGAAAGAGTGAATGTTATAAAATGTAATTTTAAACCTTAACGTAGTTCATAAATATGCACCTTTGTAACGTAGAAACACTTAAACTATTTCTCAAATTTGAACGAAATACGCCGCACACCTGCTGCAGGTTTGAGGAGAATCAGTCAAAGACATTATCTGACATACAGCATCTCTTGAGTCTGGAGGAAGATAGATACTCATTCTGCAAACAGACCGTACAACCGCCTCTTCGGTTTCTTCACAAAAAACGATCCCAGCCAGGCTGCTATCCTTGAGCAACTATCGTCCATGAATATTCCCTAACGCGGAGATCGGCTATTTTAAAGTCTTTCTGAGAAGGACTCCGCCGCTGTATCAAAGGGAGACTGAAGTTCACAGTAACTGCTAATACGTGCCTATTAATAAGAAATTACTAGAATCATTATACCATTCTCTAGTATGTTACTAGTCACCTTTTACCCTTGAAATGAGGTCCATGACACTGCCTGCACTCTGTAACTATACAACACAATGCCTTTCAGCAGTCAGTGTGCATATCTATGTGGAGGAACTATGCGCCCTTGTGATTCTCTATTAGCAACTAATACTGTTCCTTGAAGTAATCAAATACAGATTCACGTTTCTTCGTCTTCTTCTTCTTCCTATTATTATTGATAATAATAGTATTTGTTTTACGTCCCAATAACTACTTTTACTGTTTTCAGAGACGCCGAGACGTTGGAACTTTGTCCCACAGGAATTCTTTTACATGCCGATACATCCATCGCCACGAGGCTGATGTCTTTAGGCACCTGCAAATACCACCGGACTGAACCGGGATCGAACCCGCCAACTTGAGCTCAGAAAGGCCAGCGCTGTACTACATGAGGTACTCAGCCCGTCTTCTTTTTTATTTTTCCTTTCTTCTTCTTCTTCTCATTCCTCCTATTATTCTGATTATTCTGGTCCTTCTTCTCACAGAAGATTGGCGTATTTTTTCCTAATTTGTGTTTTCCGTATCAGGGTTGCCATACCGTAGATGTCGAACCAGTGTCGGAGATAACCGCGCCTATGATAATCTTCACCAGCCACGTCCACATTCCCCTTTTATTATGCCTTCTATGGTATTTTTTTTACAAGTTTCTTTACGTCACACCGACACAGATAGGTCTTATGGCGATGATGAGATTGGAGTGGGAAGAAAGCGACCGTGGCTTTAATTAAGGTACAGGCCCAGCATTAACCTGGTGTAAAAACGGGAACCACAGAAAACCATTTTCATGGCTGCCGACAGTGAGGTTCGAGCCGAATATCTCCCGGATCCAAGCTCTCTTCTATTATCAGTCGTATCATACTATTCGTCTTTTAGGACGGTTTGACTGAAATAGGTTGCTTTCTTGAGATTTTTAGCATCATCTTACAATCTTACCATTCTTCTCGTTTGCTTTCTTGAGCATCATCTTATAAGCTTCGCGTACTTCTCGTACCTTCTTCAGCCGATTCAATTGGTCTTCAATATGTCTTCAAATGGGAACAAACGTGGGTCGATTTCTTAACATTCATTTCATTCAGCAGGTTCATTCATAACTCATAACTCGTCAGTTGTCTCTTAACTCAGGAGTGGTAACATGACTCTTGCTAATAAGAAAGACCCAGCTATGGGCGGAAAAAAATAATCGAAATTGAGATATTTGGCGTTTTTTAAATATTTCCAACGTAGAGAACACAAATACATTGAAAAAATGTCATTATTAAGAAAAATGAGTCACGTTAGTCACGAAGCCAACGCCGTAGCCACCGAGCTCGATAGCTGCAGTCGCTTAAGTGCGGGCAGTATCCAGTATTCGGGAGATAGTAGGTTCGAACCCCACTGTCGGCAGCCCTGAAAATGGTTTTCTGTGGTTTCCCATTTTCACACCAGGCAAATGCTGGGGCTGTACCTTAATTAAGGCCACAGCCGCTTCCTTCCCACTCCTAGCCCTTTTCTGTCCCATCGTCGCCATAAGACCTATCTGTGTCGGTGCGACGTAAAGCAAGTAGCAAAAAAAAAAAAAAAAAAAAAAAAACGCCGTAGCCGTGTTGAAACACCGGATCCCGTGAGATCTCCGAAGTTAAGCAACATTGGGCGTGGTCAAGAGTTGGATGGGTTGTCACGCGCTGTTGGTGGGGGGTAAGGGAATGGAGGAGCGGAAAGGAACTGGCCACCCTACCGCACGTAAACTCCGGCCCAGGAACACCTCCTGCGGAGGTTCGGATCTGCCTTCGGGCAGAACACCCTTACCTACCTACCTACCTTAGTCACGAAGGTACATTTTTGGAAGACCGAGCTCGATAGCTGCATTCGCTTAAGTGCGGTCAGTGTCCAGTATTCGGGAGATAGTAGGTTCGAACCCCAGTGTCGGCAGTCCTGAAGATGGTTTTCCGTGGTTTGCTATTTTCACACCAGGCAAATGCTGGGGCTGTATCTTAATTAAGGCCACGGCCGCTTTCTTTCCACTCCCAGCCCTTTCCTATCCCATCGTCGCCGTAAGACCTATCTGTGTCGGTGCGACGTAAAGCAACTAGCAAAAAAAAAAAAAAAAAAAAACACACTTTGGAAGGACACGTCCATTTTTAAAGAGTTTTAGATTTTAACCTATAATTTCCAAAATATCAGAGATAGATTTCTGAACTCACTTCCATACTACTCACTAAAGCGCAATGTGTTTATTGGTAAATAAGGAACGTTCTGATATTGTTTGTTTGTATTTGTAAGTATGATATGTCGTGGTGTTGTGATGTTGTGTTTTCCTAGCACACAACGGCTCGATCGAAACCTTCCGATAAGAAAAAATGTAAGTGAAATCGTTATACATGGAATTGTCGCCGTGTAAATCAGGTTAGTTCAGGTGAAAATGCGAATGATTCAAATGTGTTAGAGGTTAATGTTGCAAGAAGCACAGCCATATGCTTACCACAGGTTGAACTTGAAGTAATGCAGCTCCATAAAGTTCTTCAAACTAAATGTTCAACTCGCAGCAATGATGGAGGAGATGAAAAGTAGTCGGAAGAAAGAGGAGGGAACCTTAAAGTAACCAAGAAGGACAAAAATAATCCACAGTATGGGGTAAGAATATTCTTAGAACTGTCTGGAGTGAAAAAGAAAATGTTGTAAAATTTTAGCATCGTTTGTACCATTTACAAGAAAACTTCTAATGTTAGGTCCCTGAATATTTCATGTACATCAACATTACCCTAATGAATATAAATAAGAAGGGATTTTTCACTAAGTAATACCTAAAAGAAATTATAATTTTTGGCACATGTTTTGGTAAACAATTGCACCTCCTAAAAATGCATACTAAAAAGATATTTGGTTTCGAAAAATAATCCTTAACATTATTGCAGCTATGGGTGTTAATAATAAGCCTTAAATTTTAAGTGGCTAACAAAAATAGATTTTGAGAAAAGTGTACCAGAATTTTGAACATTTAGTATGGGCAATATACGCAGGTCTTTCTCACTTTAGGTGTCCTCAGATCCCAATTAGTTTATAGGCTTTTATATCATTGGAAACAATACAGAGCAATTCAGAAATAAGCGGAAATAGAGGCTGAAAAGAGAATAAGACTACAGTATTGTTTAAGTTTCTTCATTTTGGTATCAGATATAGAGGTAACTGGTAGGTACAACATTATTTAAAATAGACCTGTCCTGAGTGTTCGTTAGCATCAATGTAAGATTCATATACATTTTTCATGTGCTCCATACACACATATCGTAAGCATTTACAGTAGAGAGTTTTAGTTTTTATACACTGACATGCTTAAAGTCATGGGATAGCACTATTTAATGCTAATAGTTGATGGCACAACGCACCGTACCGTGACGTCTTGGAAGTTCCCAGACTTGTATCAGGTGTAATCAGACATCTCGAGAGTGAGTGTAAACACGTCTGTTGGGGTCGTGGAGCAAGGAGACATAAATTATCATTTTTCGAACGGGGCATGATAGTGGGGGTCAGATGAATGTAACATTCCATTGTCGAAGTTGAGCGGACATTTGACACTTCTCAATCGATGGTGTCAAGTGGGTATTAGGAGTACCTCATGGGAGACATTATTATCACTCACAGAGAACAGCTCAGTAGCAGACCACGAATGCGCAATGATCGCGATTAGCAGCGTCTGGCTAGAATTGCCCATGGTAAAAGGCAAGCCACACTGGCTAAAATCACATCCACATTCAAAGCAGGAGGCACCAGGCGCATATCTAGTAGGTCAGTGCAGCGTTTTATAACTGCAGTGGACCGAGCTCGATAGCTGCAGTCGCTTAAGTGCGGCCACTATCCAGTATTCGGGAGATAGTAGGTTCGAACCCCACTGTCGGCAGCCCTGAAGATGGTTTTCCGTGGTTTCCCATTTTCACACCAGGTAAATGCTGGGGCTGTACCTTAATTAAGGCCACGACCGCTTCCTTCCCAGTCCTAGCCCTTTCCTGTCCCATCGTCGCCATAAGACCTATCTGTGTCGGTGCGACGTAAAGCAACTAGCAATAATAATAATAATAATAATAATAATAATAATAACTGCAGTGGGATATAGGAGCAGAAGACCAGCCAGAGTGCCCTTGTTAACACCACGACACAGAGTCTCACCTGGATGCGTGATGTTGCTTTTTGAATCCTGGAGGACTGGCGACATGTAGCTTTGCCCGATGAGTCACTGTTCCAGTTGTTTCGAGCTGATGGTAGGGTTCGGATATAGCGCAGACACCGTGAAACCATGAACTCCAGTTGTCAACAAAGCAATATACAGACCGTCAATAGCTCCATAATGGTGTGGGTTTGTGTTCCCTTGGCATGAGCTAGATCCGCTGATCCACCTGAACAAGTCGTTGACCAGTGACTGCTACGTTGGACTGCTTGGTGACCACTTGCAGTCCATCATTCATTACACGTACTCCTACAACGGTGAGATATTCTAGCTGGATAATGCACCGTGCCATCGGACCCAGGTTGATCAGAATTGGTACGAGGAGCGTTCTGGAGAGTTTCAATGACTACTATGGCCACCACGTTCGCCAGATATGAACCCTAAGGAGAATTTATGGGCCGTGGTCGTGAGGTCAATTCACTCCCAAGATCTTGCACCTCTAACTAGCAGGAAGTTGTGGGTACGAATTCAAATGGCATGGGTCAGAATCTCTCCACATTGGAACTGATGCTACTTGGCTGAGTTAGGGGAGGGCCTACGCGATACTAGACCTTTATACCAGGATGTTTGGCACATCAGTGTATTAGTACAGAGAGCCAACTGGCGAATTATTCCATCGTCGATAAAGAGGGAGAAAGACTGAGGTGGAATATTGGTAATACTGCAATTTATAGTATGAGGCCTCACACGAGATAAATGAGTTACAACATATTTTGTTATCTTGGAGTCGAAAAAAAGGAACATGCATCGTGTGTTATGGGATCATCAGCCCTGAGTTGAAACCTATCTGTCTGCACGCAGCTGCTGTACTGGATGATTGACTTGTGAGCGCAGGTGAAAGTAAGGCTAGCCTCTCAATAAGGTTTACATTCGTCTCAGGTAATACCAACAAGCCGGACTACCTGCTGAGCGAAGAGGACAGAGACCTGTAAATAGGCAGCAATTATTGAGTGTAGTCATTCGTGTTTGAACAGAGTTGTGAGTATGCATTTATTGGATTCTTGAAATAAAACAGGGCGGTAAAACAGATATTTTATTCGTAACAGTGTTACAATAATATATTAAGTACATTCATAAAAGATAAAGAGTGCCAACTTCAGGCAAATTTACCAGTACAGTATATAACCAAAGAATGTTTGCCCGACTATTAATAATAAGAAATAATCTTCCGCCTGCAGTTGCAACTGGGTGGATTGAGTAGCTCAGTGTTTGCTGTTGCCGGTCCCAAGCCCGGATAAAGGAGGAGGGTTGGCTTAAATCCGTAAAATAACAAACAGGAAACACCTTGAGGCAACTTCTAAGGCTCAATACCTTAGTTGTATCCCTGAGAACGACTTCGATCGATCTCCCCAATATCCTCAACTTGTTAGCATGATGGAAATATCAGTTGACAAAACAATTACCGCCGGCCCTAGTACAAGTATCTTACTAGTTTATCTCGGTCATCGTATTCTGGGGGACCGAGAACATCATGCGAGAATGAATCGGAGCTTCCCTAATCTCCTCCCCCGAATAGAAAACACTTCATAGCTACTTTAAACATCAACACATTACTTAAAATTACCAAATTAAACAACTAACAGACATATTGGACAAATTTGACAAACAAATTCTTGCAATACAAGAAACTCGATATGCAGACGAAAATCACATGGAATCGGGGAACTACAGAAATGATAAAGGGAAGCCAGCAATATCCTTCCCCAAAACTCCATTGCAGTTCTGCACAGCCTTTGCGGTCAAGAAGAGCCTTACCAGTTGCGTATTACATGTCACGTCTCTTTCTGAAAGAATCTCACTGCTTTCGATCAAATCGGGAAACAAAGCGTACACATTAATCAATGCCCATGCTCGCACAAATCATCACAATTGGAAAGATCCACGTAAAGTAGATGAATTCTGGGAACTGCTGGTAGAAGTTTCAAATAAAAAAAGTAAAGGCACCTCAGTACAGGCCATGAAGGCCCATGGAGGAGTGGAAGGTAAAGGCTTCCACCATTGTTAACCGCGGCACATGATGGGGTAGAGTGGTTAGCTCTACGCCCAGCCGCCTTTGCCCCCAGGAAAAAAGTGGTTCGAGAATGGAAAAATTAATCTAAAGGGATCAATATTGGCAGACTTCTGAAAGAAATTTCACCTTGATTGCCTTGCCTTTGCAGATGACTTGGCAATCCTCTCCAACAACAAACAAGAAGCACTCCAGTCCGTAGAAAAACTTCATGAAATAGCGGCAAGAACAGGTCTGAAAATTTCATACGAAAATACAAAGTATATGGGAGGTACAAAATTAGGATTTAATAACCATCCTCTAATTACTGGATATGGTAAAATGTACCAAGTAGATAAATTCAAATACTTAGGCGAAATTATACAACCAAACGGGACAAATCAGCAAGCAAACAAAGAAGAACTGCAAAATTACAAAAAGGATACAAAATTGCCTGGAGCAGATACAACAAAAAATATATATCCCAAAATGAAAAATTACGACACTAAAACAGAGTTGTCAAACCAGAAGCTCTTTATGCATAAGGAACATCGGGAAACAAGAGAGAAAAATCATGGGGGAAATTCTAGGCCCTAAATGCGAAAATGGTATTGGAATGAAAAGGAAATCACAGGAAATCTATCAAGTAACAGAAAAAATCACAGACACCATTACAAAAATATTAAAATTCTATGGTCTCATGATCAGGGTGGATAACAGTAGGCTAATAAAGAAAATACTAAATCTCGCAGTATCTCTAAAAAAATCACAGCTGGCTTACAGAAATAAACAAAGATCTGCAGGAAATTGGTATAAATTAAGAAATTCTGCAAGACACAGAAAAAAATTCAGAAATATCATAAACAAACACAAATTTGCTGTTCGCCCTAAAAAACAAGCTACAGGATGGACGGAAGGACGTAAAAAGAAGCACAGCAAAAGGATGAAGAGATCTTGGGAAGACAAGAAGAAACGTTGTGCCAAATAAGTTCACGCGCGCTCTTTAGTTGAGCATAACGAATGAAGAAAATCTAATCCTGTTATGAATGTGCGTAAATACATACGTACTGTATATAGTATTCTTGTTAATAATATTCATTCTATGATACGACAAAAACACAATACAGCTTGGTTATTCTTCGATAATCAGCGAACCACTCATTCATACTTCTGATATGACCGAATTGCTTTCAGCAACTTTTACTGTCGTTGAAACCACGACAGTTATAATTCAGACTACACATTGTGATCAAAATTTTAGAATTGAGAACACATTTGCTTTTAATTGTTGGCTAAGCCACGATCACTCTCAGATTACACCAATTTCATGGTTTGGAAATGGGTGATTTTAATGGAAAGCAGAATAAGGAAATATTTCATATCCAGTCTTTACCATAGAGAGCAGAAACAAATGTAATATACGAACATCTTAGCTTTTACATACCTGAATATTTCGACGTCTTCAGAAAAAAAACAGATATAGTGGTTAAAGGCTTTTTTTTTCTAAAGAGATGAAAATCAAGCTCTACAACTCCTTGATTCTGCTATGTTGAACAGAGACTTTAGCCATGCCAGCTGCAGATGGAAATGCTTCTAGTGTGTATGAACGAAAGATTTACGCGAAGTATTAGCGTCCCAATGAAAGAGGAGGTATGTAGGGAATAACATGTAACAAAGAACTGGACACAATTCTTCAAAGTGAGAGCATTGTAATATTTGTGAAGTCACCGAGATCTACGTAGTTATGGATCATTCCAGTATTGCTCTTATGGACCTACAAGGAACGAACACACCCGCTCTTAGACATCCGTAATATGCCGTGATTAAGGAATATTATAATGTACTTTATATTGTATTTTGGAAGAAAGAAAAAAGGATGAGGCAATTTTTCCCCGTGCGTTATTAAAATAACTACTGTAGCAGTTCTGTTTCATAAATACATTCGCAGGGAGGAAGCACAATGGCGGGATCAGCCATCTGTTTGTTGCCTTCCTTCATTTATCTTCTGGGCCACTCTGGTACATGTAAAGCGTAAACCGTTAGTCTATGAATCCTGGCACTTTATTACTGTTGTAGGGAAGTCGTCTACAACTATTTATATGTTTCGTACGTTTTTTAGTGTTTATATCAGTGCTTACTTGTCTTGTGTTATTAATCAACCTAGGTGTGCGATTTCTATCTTTAACATTGAAACAGTGACTTATTTATTTTATAGATGTTGGTGATGAAGAAACAAAAATGAACTGTGCTTAATTTACATGTTTTCTTGAATTTAAAAAAGGGATTTCACAAATGTATATTCCACCGTCTTCCCATAATGCTGTGAAAACCGAAATGATCCCCTATAACACCCTCCTCCACACACACACCCAATCCCCTAGAGTTCGTTAACATAATTTTCAGCTTAGTTTTCTCCTACCTTTTATTTTGTAGTGAAATGTTTAAATACTGAGTTTCACCAATGTACGCATGTCGCCGTTTTCCCATTACGCTGTGAATACCAAAATGAGCTCCCTGAAAACCCCCAGTTCCGTTGAGTTCATAAAAAAATTCAGCTCAGTTTCTCCTACCTTTTATCTTGAACTTACGTACTGAATTTCACAAATGTACGTGCTACAGTTTTCCCGTAAAAATGGCGTATGGCTTTTAGTGCCGGGAGTGTCCGAGGACAAGTTCGGCTCGCCAGATGCAGGTCTTTTTATTTTCCCGTAGGCGACCTGCGCGTCGTAATGAGGATGAAATGATGAAGACGACACATACACCCAGCCCCCGTGCTAGCGAAATTAACCAATTAAGGTTAAAATTCCCGACCCTGCCGGGAATCGAGCCCGGGACTCCTGTGGCCAAAGGCCAACACGCTAACCATTTAGCCATGGAGCCGGACAGTTATCCCGTGATGCTGTTGAGCGGAGCCGTCCGATTTGGCAACCTTGTCATAAGAGCAATACTGTTTTCTTAACATGGAATGACCATATAGAAAGAGGTAGGGTGGATGGATGAAGAGAGGGCTCAAAAAAGCTGTTGGAAGGAAGAAACGAGGAGACGTGGAAGACTAAAATTACCTCGATCCGTGATTTAGAGCCAGTTTCAAGTGTCTGCGGGTTAGACAATGACCAAAGGCAGCAAAAAGGCTGGAGATGCACTGTGAAGCATACAAAAGCCTACGTTGAGCTGTAGCGCCCAGGAAGAAACACGCCAAGTGGAAGGTGGAGGTTTCAAGGTGCAAAAATCCTGGGTAATCAATTCCTTTTAACACTAATTGCAGAAGGAAATGGAAAATGGTTCGACACCTAGAAGAATGAAAGTACGGACTAAGAAAACGGAAAAACAATGCAGGGAGTGAACTGAAAACCTTCTGAGAGTCTTCGTAAACCGCAGATGTTGGAAGAGAACGAGAGTATATGAAGGAGTGTCGAATAAGAGAGATGAACGTGGTTGGCCTCGTGGTGGTGGTCATCATTGTTTTAAGGGGAAATTCAACTGGGCAAATATCTCCTAGCAAAATAACGAAGAAGGAATGCCAGATTCAGCTGGGTCCTGTTGTCATTAATATACGCTCTCCAGATGTGAGCCGCAGGGAATCTCCGATAATTCTGAGTACCACAGGATGTACAACATTTGGTACGAATCTAAATACGAACATCAGCAAACACAAAATTACGTAAATAACGTTAGTGGCAGAAAGTCAATTTTTGGGTGAACCCGACAGAGGTAGTCGAATTTTAAGGGCAGAAAGAAGTCCATTAGACACACATGTCGTACGATGATGCGATGTAAAATATATCTGTTTGTACATTCGGTGCGTACCCGATAAAATGAATTCAAAATTCAGCCATCGGTCATCCGATGGCATCTGGTAGCGAAAAACGTAACATTGATACTCACAGGCAGGTAGCCAACGGTTCTGAACACGGTATTTAACTCCAGATGATGATAATGATGATGATTATTATTATTATTATTATTATTATTATTATTAAATATATTCCCAATTATGTAACTTTTTAATACTTTAGTGATTATTATTTTTTCCATGAGTCACAATATTATCTATTTTTAAATATCTAATGTGTTAGCGATGATCAGAACACTTGTTATGAAATAAATTGTAACTAAATATTTACTTTCTTAAGTATTTCAATGGAGAGGATTGATATGATGGAACTGCTTTCACTATACATCACCAAAAGGTAAAAATGGCGTTCATGAATTCGTGATATCGTCAGCTTTTTAGCTGAAGCATTTTAAAAAGCGCAACATTCTGAATGCCGTGTTCTTAAATACTCCTGTGGACTGGGCGTACTGTTCACAGTTTGCGGTTTCTCTCACTTCCTTGCTTCGCTGAAGGCTAAAAGAGAGCCACTTCAAGGGAAGAATACGTGATTATGTTAGAATGAAATGTTTTGTGAATTTAATGCATACAAAAGGTAATTGAAGCTGAAACCACAGCCAATTCATTTTAGTTTCAATAGTAAGTAATTACATCTCTTTTAATATCGAACGACCGTTTCCTTCTGTTGAATATCGAGAAAAGAAACCGAGGTTACGTTTTTTTTTCTTTTTAAACTGTGTATATTAATATAACTGTCCTTGTTTTTGTCTGAAGTTCCTTTGATGTCAACCGAAGGCTGTCTCTTCGTCACACAGACCTAAGAGTGTTTAATGTAAAACAGCTGACAAGTGTATGATTTATACAGCAGGTAAGAACGTCAAATGGTTGAATAATACTAGGTTAATAATTACATTGGAGCTGCGTGACCGAGACGATGAAGACTGGCCCAGTTCCCTTAGAACTGCGTGGTTTTAATTCCCCGTCAGAAAGTTTGAAACTAGTCTTCTACATCTGAAGAGTCACACGGCCATATCGCTCATTCAGCCTACACTACACTACACTACGATTCCTGGCTGGAGTAAGATGGTTGGGGGCGGGGTGTCACGGCCGGACATAGAACTAATTATTATCTCATACTTGGTGTGCCGAGGATACGAATAGTGGAAATTTTACCTTCCACTGTTCCAAGGTCCTCTGCATCCTATACAAAAGCATTTTTGAAGATCAATAATTTGATTTTAATAGCTAATCGCCTACGGTAGTTCGATCTTCTATACAATTTTATGCTGGTATTTTCTACTTTGTCCAATGTTGACAGGATGTAAATTCAGGTTTTTAGTGTATTTTCAGTCATCCTTTTCATTCCCATACAGATTGAAATTTCCTTCTGCGATCTGGCAGGATATCCAAAGAATATCATACGTACCCACACGTTTGAATGAACAATGCTAACAATTAAAATATTCCACTTATGCAAATATCTTTCTCCTCTCCCAGGAACCTTCTTGAACTGCACAGAGATGACTACTTTTCTTAATCATTATATTACATCAAAACGAGAAAGAGCAACACGACTCTCGGGAGGTGAATTCGATGGCATTGACACCAACTCACCAAAAGGTAGTCAAGAAACAATTCTAACCCACTGCTTGTGGTGAAAAATGAAATGGCGTATGGCATTTAGTGCCGGGAGTGTCCGCGGACATGTTCGGCTCACTAAGTGCAGGTCTTTTGATTTGACGCCCGTCGGCAACCTGCGCGTCGTGATGAGGATGAAGTGATGATAAAGACTACACAGACACCCAGCCCCTGTGCTAGCGAAATTAACCAATGATGGTTAAAAAGCCCGACCCCGCCGGGAACCGAAGCCGGGACCCCTGTGACCAAAGGCCAGCACGCTAACCATTTAGCCATAGATCCGGACATTGCTTGTGGTATTTTGGCAACACAAAGTCATATCCCAGTAGGTTCCACGTACAACTCGAGGATACGTGGCTCATGACTACGTTGATAAATTAGGGTCGTTCAATTATAAAAGTACCAGTGTCTCGCCCCAGTACGACTTGGGTTCATCGATTGGAAACGGCACCTCTCCAAGATAACGACCGGTTAGTACACGGTTGTGACACCACTACAAGTTGTCCTGTGATAGGAACAATGCAGTTCCGAAGTACTTGGGGAGATACGCATCTCCAGTTGCTATATATGCCCTCCTAGGTTTCCGTGATCAAAAGACTAAGTTCCGCTAAGGAAACAGTACTAGTTACGATACTAACATAAGAGAAATAGCGACGCCTTGTAAACAGGAATACTGGGCATTTAAGAACCGTGCACTACATTTCGAAGACATGAAACACAATGGAAGGTAGTTTGGAAAGGACAGTCGCTACATCTACATAAGTCATCTAAAACATTTAGGACAGCTTCCTTACACGTCGTATAAGAAAATATTGTTACATGCTCCAGGGTGCGTCAGCCTTGTCACAGCCCCCTTCAGCATTACCTGAAAGGGATGACTGAGCCAGCTCGGAAACTTCCCAGCCCACCCGAGAACATGGTACGGCCCTTCCTCTATTTTTACCTTCGTCTAGATTCTCCATGCGATTTCTGGAAGGTACAACGGGAATGTTCCAACTTCAGCCGAACCCTGAATATTCTAGTAGCCCATCATCGAGGTATATAGTAAATACAAACGAAGTGGCTGGTGTGTCGGTGTGTCCAGTGAGTAGGCCCTAGCTGGACTGTAGACGACGCACGGAGCGGAAAACTGTGTACTGTGTACTGAGAGTACAGTGTGTTTGTGTATTTCTGTCGATCTACATGAGTCAGCGAGAGAAGCAGTGAGTGTAACAGGAATGACGCTAATTCATTTATTTATTTATGTGATTTATTTTTCAACACTCATCTGCCCACTCACAGAACATTCGCATTTCTTATTTCTTTTTTTTTTTTTGCTAGGGGCTTTACGTCGCACCGACACAGATAGGTCTTATGGCGACGATGGGATAGGAAAGTGCTAGGAGTGGGAAGGAAGCGGTCGTGGCCTTAATTAAGGTACAACCCCAGCATTCGCCTGGTGTGAAAATGGGAAACCACGGAAAACCATCTTCAGGGCTGCCGATAGTGGAATTCGAACCAACTATCTCCCGGATGCAAGCTCACAGCCGCGCGCCTCTACGCGCACGGCCAAGTCGCCCGGTTTTCTTATTTCTAATGTTACAGAAAATATAAAATAAAAATTAAAATATGAAACCTAATAGTGTAGTAATGGACTATAAACAGTTGTAACTGTGTGTTTCAATTTAATATTTTAACTTCTCCTAAAATATACATTGTTAATCTAAATTAATGTTTTTTTTTTTTGCTAGGGGCTTTACGTCGCACCGACACAGATAGGTCTTATGGCGACGATGGGATAGGAAAGGCCTAGGAGTTGGAAGGAAGCGGCCGTGGCCTTAATTAAGGTACAGCCCCAACATTTGCCTGGTGTGAAAATGGGAAACCACGGAAAACCATCTTCAGGGCTGCCGATAGTGGGATTCGAACCTACTATCTCCCGGATGCAAGCTCACAGCCGCGCGCCTCTACGCGCACGGCCAACTCGCCCGGTCTAAATTAATGTAAGGGCTAAACTATTCATGACACACAAGTATGGAGCTCTGTCTTCTGTCTGTGTGAATTCCCTTTTGACTGACCATAGGAAGACACTCTTCTCGTGAAATAAGTCCACGTTTAGCAATTTATTAATTGCCTGACATATTCTGTTTAATAGTGAATTCGTATGGTGATTTGTGTTTGATCTTTTAATAAAGACAAATTATTTCTGTTACTATCAAATGGTGCCTTTGCTGGTGGACCTAGTGTTTACAGTGCACTATGTTTTCTGGTATAGGCTAGAGCAATTTTGTTACTTTCATTGATCTGTCTCTGTCTTATCCTTGGCTTTGACAATATGAAAGTGACTGAGGTATGAGCGATGCTAGTAATGCCATTCCTTATGCAGCCAGTCCCTGCTATGAATGGTGAAAAACTATTGCTCATAGGGTCGGTTGGTGCATGCATTTCGGTGGGCTTGGCAGACTGATATGTAATAGCAACTTCTGGCTCAGTGAGGAAAGCAACGGGAAACTACCTCACTCCTTATTTCCCTAGTACGCCTCTTCAGTGATGCCTAGGCCATCTATGACAGCTGATGGTGGAGCTGTTGAGGATCCAACCAGCCTTCGGGCTGATGACTAAACAAACAACACTATCAAATGGTGCATACAGATTTATTTGGTGGAGTACCTCTCGGTTATCTTCTAATGGTCGTTTTGTGAGTACAGCCCTGCTTTCTAGCACTGTTGAGCTATTGCTGTTTAGTTGTTCACTGCATGCGATTCTGTAAATCTCTGCAGTCGAACCAAGGAACAGTCATCTCATGCTGTGTAGTCAGTAGCACTGTGTTCAAATCCAGCAGTTTGCCTGCAACTGATGTATAGGGTGACAGGACTTTCAGAAGTGAAAGTAAACATTAACTGTAACCAGGAAGTATCAACGGGCCGGACTGCCTACTGTGAGAGGTTGAGAGCATTTAGTGAGTGTGGTCATTCGTGGCTAAATAGAATTGTGTCTGTATGCTTTTATTGGAACATCCTAAAATAAATTAGAGTAATGAAACAGTGTTTTATTCGTAACAATATGGACATGGGTCCGGAAGGGCTTTACTTCTTTGTTAGAACTCATTTTCTACAACACTACACAGTATATTAATCATAGGAAACACAGACGTACAGAACGTACAGAAATTCCTTCCGGTAATGTTGATACGTGCATTACCCCGCCATAAATGGATACATCAACTCAGGATTCTGTTCACCTCCATTCCTCTACATGATCCACCAGCGAAACCGGTTAATGGATACAGCTTCATCCATCGAGTTTAATCCTAACTTAGACATTATCTCCTTATTCCGAATACACTCCTGCCATTGTTCCCACCTATTAAATATGTTTCAATACTAACGGAGGGAATTTTGAAAATTTCATTTACAAAACAGTTTCATGCGCTATTCTGTTCCTGCGTGTTTCCCATGATTAATGTAGAGTTGTAGAAAATGTGTTCTAACATGGAAATAAAACGTTTCCGGAACTATGTACATAATATATTTTTTTTCTTCTACTTGTGAGAAATTCACCCTGAAAGTTTGGCATTACCATATTGTTACACTCTGTATAAGAATAGTTTGCAACAATTAGCCCTCTTCATCCTTCGTGAAATAATCCTTTCAGCTGTTTCATTTCAAACAGCATGCAGTCTGCCCTAGCAATTCCCACACGCATGTGAAGAAAAAATACTAACCAATGCACTCATGATTGACAACACGAGGTCCTGGGTTCGAAATTCCACTGGATTGTGGGATTTTAATCGTACACGATTAATTCTCTAGTTGCGTAGGCAGGTTGTTTGTGGTGTCCCCAAAGTTCCCACAGCTCCCACACAACACTAGCTTTCTGCATAATAACACGTGGTTTCCCCTACACGGTTTAAATTATGAGGGCTGTAATAACCACGTGATATTATATTATTATACTGTTTTACATAGTAAAACATCCATGTGAATGTGAAAGTTTAGTGACTGCTTCAGGTAACAAGATCGATTTTCCGGTGTTGTATAATTTCTCCCCCACAATACCCTTTCGTTTTTAGTCCAGCAAACTCTCGATCATCCAATTTCCTTTCTTCAGTGAATAGGTCCGAGAATATCGTTAAGAAGAAAAGAAAAAACAGAAGAATTAATTGAACGAAAGAAAGGAAGATTAAGGCAGTAGAACAACCTAATTACTTATAATAATTTATATACCTTTTAAAATCTCGTCGCTTCGGTCCTGTCACTTGTAATATTCATGGATATTGTTATAAAATTAGTGCCTGGACACAAGAGCAGGAGTGAAGATAAGATGGAGCAATCAAGAAATCTTTTATACTTCAAAGCGAGGAATCAAGTTATCGACGTTTTACTAAAGTAGACTACCATATTTATTTATTTATTTCCTTCTTTCCTTCTTTCTTTATTTATTTCTTTATTTCTTTCTTTCTTTCTTCCTTTCTTAATCCGTTTAGCCTCCAGGATTGGCTTATCCCTCGGATTCAGCGAGGGATCCCACTTCTACCGCCTCAAGAACAGTGTTCTGGAGCGTGAGACATTGGGTTGGGAATACAACTGGGGAGGAGGGGCAGCACCTCGCTCAGGCGGCATCACCTGCTATGCTGAACCGGGGCCTTGTGGGCGGATGGGGAATATTAGAAGGGATAGACAAGAAAGAGGGAAGGAAGCGGCTGTGGCCTTAACTTAGGTACCATCCTGGCATTTCCCTGGAGGAGAAGTGGGAAACCACGGAAAACCACTTCGAGGATGGCTCAGGTGGGAATCGAACACCCCTGTACACAGTTGACCTCCCGAGGCTGAGTGGACCCAGTTCCAGCCCTCGTATCACTTTTCAAATTTCGTGGTAGAGCCGGAAATCGAACCCGAGCTCCGGGGGTGGCAGTTAATCACACTAACCACTACACCACAGAGGCCGACTGAGTACCATATACTGGACACAAAAATTCCGGTTACATTGGCTGGCTGACAAATTATGGAAATTATAAGAAAGATGGTAAAGACCGTTAAGTGCGAAATAGGAATACGAATGGACGGCAATATCACGAAAGGAAACTTACTTTCCATGACCAAGTCCATTATTCTCCTCCATTAGTCTCACATGATACACCACCGAAGCCGGTTTATGGATACCGCTTCATCCATCGAGTTTAATCCTAACTTAGCCGTTATCACCTCATTACGAGTACACTCCTGCCATATTTCCCACCTATTAAATATCCCGAGTCTACTCAGCTTTCCCAACCCGTACAGTAAAGTTGGTCTTGAAACAGATCGGTGTGAACATAGTTTCGTTCTGGAGCTGACTTATTTCTGCGAGCCTCACTGTATTAGCTTTGCTGCACCTTGATTCAGTTTCACTTACTATACTAGGCCTACCATCTTGGGAGAACACAGATTCTAAATACGTGAGATGATCTATCTGTTCAAGTTTTCCATTCCAGACCTGACATTCAGTCCTCTTAGATGTCTTCCCTATTGACATCACTTTAATCTCGAAAAGGGTAATTTTCATATCACGCCCACTGCATCTGTTGTCAAGTTCCAAGATATTAGATTGCAAAACTTTCGGCACAGTCTGTTATTAAAGCCAAGTCATCTGTTTGTTAATATGTGTGTACATTATTAGGGAATATTGAGCTAACAGCAGACAGTAAGCAAAACACCGGGAAGTTCGGTGCATCACCCGTACGGACACGCCGCGGGAAACTGAATGCCTGTGTTAAGGATGTGCTTAACTGTCAATTGTCAGTTGACATTAAAAAAGTGAAAGACGGTACTCTTTGTCAGGCACTGTTACCTGTTGTCAATGTATCTGATATCTTGAATGTATATTTCTTGCCTGTAAGTCCGCTTACACAGGGGAGCTTTGTCTCATTGGGCGGAATTGTTATTACGGGTAGGCTACTTATCAAAAGTCTGCGGTCGTACTAAATGGCCGAAATGAGGTATGAGGAGACGATGACTTGTATTTTGAAAAGTGAACGGTATCTTTAAAACAGTATGTGATGACAAGGTACAGGTTTCGGTTCACTGGCTGAATGGTCAGCGTTCAGGCTTTCGGTTCAGAGGGTCCCAGTTCTATTCCCGACCGGATCGGTTATTTTAATCGTGGCTGATTAATTCTCCTGGCTCTGAATGTTTGTGTTAGTCTCAACACTTCCCCTTCATATTCAGACAACGCACTACACTACCATCTACCACAGAAACACGCAGTAGTCATCGACATAAACCAAACTGAACTTGTTTGTCGTTTTGTGTCGATGTCTATTGGTGGTAGTAATTCGCTAACATACTGAGTCGCTAAAGAAGAGGAGCTATGTTTTCCCATGTAGTTTTTCGTTCAGGATTAACTTTGCTGTAAATGTTTAAAACTAGGGGGACACTTTCAAGTATTTTTGTAAATTTCTTTAGGGCCGATCGTACTTATGTCGATATGTGTATACGGTACTGTACCGTACCCAGGGGTAAATACCCTCTAGGACGATGCCTCCATTCCTGTATGAACATCCGACTAACTCAGGGTTGGGCAGAGTGTGGGTTGGTTGTCGACTGGGTCAGGATAAAAAGTCGAAGTTCTACACTAAAATAGCAATCAATGACAGGAAATGGAGGTATAACACGAATGAGAAACAATCATATGGGGTAAGATGGATTTATTAATAAATATCCCCGATCAAATCACATGAAAATAATTGAATCAAGAAAAATAATAATTTGTAAAAAAATAAACTCAAAGTATAGAAATAAATCGAAATTAAAAACGTTAATTGAATGATTATACAAATTTGACATTAAAAAAACAAGTTCAACAAAGAACATTTATATAAATCAAGACTGAGTTTCTTCTTATAGTCCAATGTTTATGTTGTATGGCAACAAGTGTACGCAAACACTGCCATGTGGTATTTCCGTATGGAGTTTCACACTATCGCATCCCAACGATACGGTTTCAAATTAAATTAATCCCGAGAGTCGTCAAACTATTTCCGTAAAATAAAAGTTACATGATAAGAAAAATTACGACGGAAAGAAAAATAATTAAGACGCACCGGACGCTATGTAAGTTAAGCAAAATACTAGGGGCAAATCCTACACTATATTTACAGCAATTCAAAATAATCAAACTAAACATATATATACATCGGATATCGAGTAAAGTCTTAAATGCTACACTGTTTCTAATGTGAATCCCGGTTCACTACAAAAGATCCAGACAGAACTAGATAAACCAACAATACTTCAGCACTCGGGCTGTTCCCTTTAAAAAACAACGAGACAAGGTATACAATCATAAATAATAATGTAAAACCATCCTGTAAGGGAAAACATATAAATAATCCTTGATATCATGAAGAAAGCAATGGGCAACATTTCCTCCTTCTGCTGCGTTTGAGCGCTCAACAGCGCGGTCATCCGTCATGTACTTCCGGGTAGATTACGAGCTGTAAAGAAATGTTGAACTCCACTATGCTAAAGATTGGATTTTGTCTCCCGAGGCCGCCACAAGGAAATACTGTCTCTTTCACACATACCGATAACACAGGCCAGGAATCAGCTTGCCATGAGATAACGCCCATCATCGGCTACACGGAAACTCACGTATATTTATTCCTTCTTGGCATGCTTGGGCCATTTAACAACATCAGACTCAATAGTCTGGAATTAACACTGTCCATTCTGATCACAATATACACTCAGAAGACACTAGGCAGGCACACACATCTGCACAATACTCTTTATCTTGTAAGGCATACCATCAGCCTGCACCAATACATTATAATTCAGCATGCAATTATTATCTCATTATTCCTCATGAATCCCACTGGCCTTTCCACATAATGAGACGCAGTTCGAGTCCTTGGCAGACCATCAGGCAAACAGAATCCAACTTAACTTCAAAGATCTTAATTTAACAACGACGTTCTGCAGCTCCTTCTGGCAGCTTCTGTAAAACCATGCATCCTGCAAAATAGCTATACCTGTCTCTCTGAATAACCAAAATAAAATGAATTAATACGTGTTTGACGTAATATAAAAATGAACCTGTCGATCTAGCCCTTCTAGCATATATTTAAGGAAAACTCGGAATATCCTACGCTAAGTACTATATTTACAACAATAACTGATCCTATCAATCCCTCATTTTCCCAAACATCTACTCATAAAGCAAAATGAAAATAAAATAAACATGCATTATTCTCGTATACGAATCTATCATAGTAACAAAATTAAACAAACACATGCCGTCAGGCTTACTTTGAATGAAAATTAAAATTCTATCTACACTGCCCTAGTACCTTAACATAACTTACATATCATGCCGTAAATAATACATGCGTCTTACTTTACATGACTCTCGGGAAACCAGGATAGCAGCTTACATCCCCACTGCTTTATGGGTCTACTCCATGTTAATCACAGCATTAACATGTGGGAATGCACTTCCTTCCTCTACAGGCGTATCCATCATCTTGCTGGAAAATAATTCACTGGAACACAGAGGACTATTATTGATAATCTCTTCGCTGCTTAATGCTGCGAGCCGCAATACCCTTTCTTTTACCAGATCAGCTAGCACACTGATTCACATATATATAACACACTTCACTTAAAGGGTAAAAATACAGTTTAAAAAGCAGCCCACGGTTCGGTACGGAAGTTCCACGCGAATACGCGCCCGTTGCGAAATAGTGAAACAATAGCACGTTTCCACTACACTTGTTACTCAGCGGTCACTGAACCGTCTTTATCAATAGAAAGTAAACTCTGCCAAAATTGTACTATTTCATTTACTCAAGTACAGTAAATGATTGCGACTGCACAATTTACAGTATCAATGATAACCAGTTACTGTTATAGGAATGATACCACGTTAATCACGATCACCAGCCACAAAGTTAATGCATCCGCACTGTGCAAATCTTTACCACGGAGATACAGAGTTGGTACATCCGTACTGCTCAAATTTTTACTACCGAATGACGCTCTCCAGAGCTAGGGTTACTGAGGAGGCTTCGGTGACGCCAATAATGTTGGGGTTCCCGGGTGTCTGAACCAACCACCAATCAGAGAGTTCGTCATGTATGATGACATAATACTTATTGTGATATATTTACAAAACACAGTTCAAACACTAGCAAATCTCTTCCACCAATTTTTATAATACATTTCCAAATATATCTGACTTCAGAAACTGTGGAAAACCGATCTCTTACAGAAACTGACTTTATCCACCGAGCACGTTGGTCATCCTGGAATTAAGATTTGGCGCGGTGTAGCCTCCAGGTTTGCAAAATCCCTAAGTTCCCATTGGCTGAATTATCTTGCTTGGTCAGCATCTAATACACGTGTCGATCCTTGCCAACGCTTGGGTACGCTATCTTTTCTCACGGTCATACGGAAATATGAAGCAACATCGAGCGAACCACTGCCTTGCTCAACATCCGGTATCAACTATCTTAGGATACGATGCTTTCACATGTTAGACTGTAACTTTTCTGAATAAATTTCACATATTTGGTCAAATAATATTCCAATTATTATTATGGGCCGGTAGGATACGGCTCAGTACGTATAGTTCTGACAATTTCCTCGTTAACGACCGGTTCGCTTTTGAAGCCTAGCTGGCAGGCTGTTTTAACATTCCTTGTCCACGGGGTGCCAGGATTCCCCCAACTAGAGATACAGGGTTGTAAAATCTCCGTTGTAACTATATAGCCTCTGAGAGCGAGCAGCGAGACTGGAGAGAACTGAGTGCAGCTCTGCAACAATGGAGACCTGACAATCGAGTGAGCTTCAGGACCGGCACGCTTTTGAAGAATTCCACATCGACTGTCACTGAAAAAGCAAGCATATTATTGGTCAAGAACCATCTGCTATTGGTCACAACAGAGGTGAGTGTAGGCAAATATAAATCTGGTCGCTGTTGGGAGAGAGAAGGTTGAGTCGACGGTCGTTGACGAGGAAACTGAGAGAAATATAGAAACTATTATGACAACATATACAATACAGTAGATATAAATTTATTGTGGAGGAGTTCTTTCAGGAGAGGAACCAAAGCGTAGATCCCGTCTTTTTATAGTTTTCAAGGAGTTAGGTAAAGCCCGAATCAGATGAACCAGAATATAGACTCATGTACACGTCCTGGGAGAGAAAATAATTTTCATGTTCTATCAAAATTTAATTCGAGGATCCATTCTCGCTGAACTCTTGTACCCTAATCTTAGGACATTTGGATTTTTATTTTATTTACCAAGTAAGGGGTGAATCCATCTGCTTGGTTAAATGGTCAGTGTTGAGACCTTTAATTCAGAGCGTCCCGAGTTCGATTCCCGGTCAGATCAAGAATTTTAATAGCGTTTAATTTATTCCTCTGACTCGCGGACCGAGAATGCTTTTCCCAAAACACTCCTCTTCATATTCACATAGTATGCCACACTACGAACCACCAGAGAAACACATAATAGTGAATACACCACTCCACATAGGATTGGTGTCACTATGGGAATCCGGCCGTAAAACAAAGCCAAATTCACATGTGCGATCACAGTTCACAGCCATGACCCCACCAAGATGTGGGAAAAGTGGCAGGAGTAGAGGAAGGAGGTCTATAAAAACTTGTTCCACGCTACGACAAATGTTTCAATGAGCATAAAATTATGTGGAAAAGTAGCTTAAGGTATGAAAAGAGGCAATAAATGTAATTAGTCAGTAATACCTAATAGTTCTTACTTTATTGGCAAAAGGCCCTTAATTAAAAAATAGCCCTCGTATATATTTAACATGTTGATTAGGAGCGTGTTACCTACCATTTACAACGTGAATCCTTTTTGTTGCAAATAGTTCCACTTCTAACACTATTTCTACTGCACTAATAGCTCTGACAATCTCCATATATGCGGTTAATTTGGAGGTAAGATATCCATTACTCTTAATGCCCTGGACAGATCTGGTGCAGGTCTTTCGAGTTGACGCCTGATCTGTGAGAATGGGGTCCTGCATGTGATAAATTCTAATGCTGAAGACGGCACACACGCCCAGCCCCGAACTATCGGAATTAACCAATGCAGGTTAAAGTCTCCGACCAGGCTGGGAACCGAACCCAGGAACCCCTGAACTAAAGGCCTGCACACTAAACATTTAGCCCACTATCGGCAGCCCTGAAAATGGTTTTCCGTGGTTTCCCATTTTCACACCAGGCAAATGCTGGGGCTGTACCTTAATTAAGGCCACGGCCGCTTCCTTCCAACTCCTAGGCCTTTCCTATCCCATCGTCGCCATAAGACCTATCTGTGTCGGCGCGACGTAAAGCCCCTAGCAAAAAAAAAAAAAAAAAAACATTTAGCCTTGGAGCAAGTCATCCATTGAGGTGTTGAGAAGCACGGGGACTGTAAGGTAAGGATACTCGTTTATTGTTTCGCTATTTGTTTTCAGAACTTGAATTTGGGATACCTCGGATGAACCCTGCTTGTCTGTCATTCTCATAGTTCTACCAAAATTGTTTGTTGGTTATTCCCTCTCTGTTCTTATGCGGACGCCATTCTGATGGACACGAAGTACTCCCGGTTAGTACTAGGTTGTCGACCACCGCAGTTCGATGCCTGATCGATTCATGAAATGGATCGGCTGCGAAGGTTTGGGTATTTCTCTATCTTCGATTACGAGTCTTTTCGTGAGAGTATAAATATGAAGACATTGCACTCGCGCCACCGATGTGCTAATGCCCTCTTTCTTTGTAATTGTCTGACGAATAGAGTGGATGCCTCAACATTATTGGAGTTGATTCAATTGCACGTTCCTTGTCGCAATACTAGGCAAAGGTATATTTTTCTTCTGTCTAACTGAACTGTGGCACGGGCAAGCTCATAGCTGCTAAGGACACTAACATCATTGAATGGGGTAGGTGAATCAGAGGACCTTTTTCACTCACCCCCATCTAAAATCAGACGTACACCGACGAACTCATGAATTTAAGGGCCTCTCTGTAAAATATGAAAATATGTGTATGTAAATGTCGCTAGATGTAGTTTAATCATGACAATTGTTTATTTATTTATTTAATTAATTTATTTATTTATTTGTGTTGTAAATATGCATATATAAAGGACTCTAGGTTTAGTTAAAACTTGGTTCTTATTTTCTAAAATTAGCGTTATTTATATAATGTGTATTCGTTGCACACTTATGTTCATAACAAGCAGAACTTGTATGATTAGAGATAGGAGGCTCATAATCACAGGCCATGTGCATTAGTATGTTCTGAAGAAATGTTTAGTATTTGAACCATGTCGGCTCTGCGGCTCTCGTTGTCGCTATAAACCGAAGGTAATGGATCAGTGTGACTTGAGCAGACGTGCAGGATGCCTCACAGCAGTATGCGAGAGCCCCACCGTCAAATGAGTGAGTTTGAAAAAGGGCGCATTATTGGCATGAGAGAAGGTGATACTTGTGTGGAACGAAGTGTGTCGGCAGTGCAACGGATGTGTACAGAGTGGTTCACAGAAGTCCGTAGAACACGACAAGATGGGTCCGGTCGCACCATCCACCGAGAAGATCGACCTCATCCGAATGGCTTTGCAGGGCAGATCTGCGTCCTCCTCGGCTCTGGCGCAACAGTGTAATACATCGTACACTATCAGAAGTACAGTCCGTCGCCGTTTATTACGGTCTACGTTACCGGCGCGTCGCCCATTTTTCCGCCTACCTTTGACTAATGTGCATAAACATGCTAAATTGCAATGGTGTATGGAACTACGTCATTGGAGACAGGAATGGCAGCAGACAGTGTTTTCAGAGGAATCCAGGTTCTGTTTGTTTGAAAATGATGGCCGCATTTTGGTTCACCGCAGACAGGGAGATAGGCACCACATTGACTGCATTTGCACAAGACGTACAACGCCAACTCAAGGCCTTATGGTATGGAGTGCTATTGCGTACAAACACAAATCACAGCTGGTGCGTGTCCAGGGGACACTGTGATCAGTTCGACCTACGTGAATGACATCCTGCGACCCGTAGCCATACCCTTTCCGCAAGACACCCCACACGCCATATTTCAGCAGGACCACATGCTGATGCACGAACACGTGCCTTCTAGTCGTCACAGGATGTCAGACTATTGCCCTGGCCAGCCCGATCACCGGACTTGTCGCCAATCGAAAATGTATAGGATATGGTGAAAAGATGGTGGCGTTGTGATTCAATGCCAACCACCAAAGATGAACTGTGGAACCAGGTGAATGCAGCAAGAATGGCTATACTGTGGGACGCCATTCACGCCTTATACGCGTCGATGCCATCACGCGTGGAAAAAGTTATCAGTGCCCATGGAGGACCCAGTGCCTACCAGGCAACAGGACACATGCTGAACCTAGGTGACTGAAATACTAATCGTTTCTGCGAAACATACTAAAGAACATGTCGTGTGAATATGAACTTCCTATCTCTAGTCTTTCAAGGTGTTCTGTTTTTTATGAATGTGAGTGTACCTATATTATGTTTAACTAAATCAGCTGTAATTGGGAAAATAACCTGTTGATGATAAATAAATCTATCTATCCGTCTGCAATCCCACCGACGAATATTTTGCCAGTCTTGTGATGTTGAGGTGGCTTGCCAACATCTTACCCGGATGTCCTGAGTTTGATTCCTGGCCAGTCCATGGATTTTTATTCTGGACTGAAGTCTGGAATGAGGTTTATTCAGCCTCGTTAGACCAACTGAGGAAATGTTTAATACGTGAGGCAGTGGACCTTGTCAAAAAAAAGCCAAGATGTATGATTGACGATTTCATTAGTACTCTGGCAGGGCTCCTGATGGGCTATATGCTCCAATGTTTCTCTCTCCTTCAATACTATAGTTTTCCAGTCAGTTACTCCCCTTTTAAAATTGTTTGTTTTCACTGCAAATCTTAAGACATTGCAAAACGACGAATTGACTTTCAAAGCTCTCGTGAGTATTCCACTCCCGAAAAAGACGTTATTTACTGAGCCAGTGGCTGCATGATTTGGGTAGCGTACCGTCCAGCTTGCGTTTGGGAGATATTGGGTTCGAACCCCACTGTCGGCAGACCTGAAGACGGTTTTCCGACCTTTACCATTTTCACACCAGGCAAATGCTGGGGCTGTGCCTTATCAAGACCACGGTCGCTTGCCAGTCCTAGCCCCCTCCTATCCCAACGTAACCATACGATCTATCTCTTCTTCTTTTCCTACCGCTTTTCCCACATCTGTGGGGTCGCGGGTGCGAACTGCTTCGCACATGTAGATTTGGCTCTGTTTTACGGCCGGATGCCCTATTGCGCGTTTCTGTGGTGGTTGGTAGTGTAGTGTATTGTGTGAATATGAAGAGGAGAGGGTTGGGATGGACACAAACAACCAGTCCCCGAGCCAGAAGGATTAATCAGAAGCGGTTAAAATCCCTGACCCGGCCGGGAATCGACCCCGGGACCCTTTGAACTGACCATTCAGCCAACGAGTAAATATGAATAATCCTAACATTTTTTGTCACAAAAGTGATTAAGAGAACTAATTCATTTCAAGAAAAGTAGGGACATGAATTTCAAAAAATGTTTGATATCTTCAGTTCATTATATTTCAAATTAATCCATCTTAAATACAAAAGACATGTTTTTTACAACTTTCTTGATAATTTTTTGTTGTGCTTGAATGTACTCCCCGAAATTATGTATCACCGCCATATAATTGCCTGCACAGTATTTTTACTTGGAAAATTCCATGAGACGCAAAGTAGAGTGAAATAATTCCAGAGGAAACGCCTCTCTAAGTCTGAGATAGTGTAAATAGTTCAAGAGGGAACGCCTCTTATGTTTGAATAATTGAACGTATAATGAAGTGTAGAGAAAGACTACCGAACATTTAAACGTCAAGAACACCTTCAATACCATATGTAAAGTTGTTTGTATGGCATATCCATGTTAATAAGATGTGTTTCACTAGTATAGTAAAATTGTTATACAAGATATTGTTTCTCTTCTCATTAGTAATGAAATAGTGTTCCTCTCATAATTAATATTCCCCTACAATGGAGATTATTAGAAAAATATAGCCCCATCGAACGCACCAGTCAGACCCGAAAATGCGATACCGACTCAGCTAGCGAATCATTCTAGTAGGGGAGGGTGAGACTTCGACAACCGGGCCGAGTTCGAAGCTCATCGGAGGTGCTCCATTCTAATATCATACTTATGAAGCACGGTAACTTGTTTATGTACTAAAGCCTCGGACAGGTACAGTACAAACCCAAGAATGATTTATTGCTAACCTATCGGTGCACCATTTTTGACTTAACCGTTCTATGACTGACCGGTGATTGCACCATTCTTCACACACTGTATAACGGGCTGTTTTGCCATACGCAGGGGTTGTTCTTACGTAGCCTTTTAAACAGTCGATGTATAATGTTCCTATTTTTTATTTTTTTTGCCTGCGTTTCTTATCCCTACTTTTCTGACTGGCAATAATGATGGACAGCAATACTTATTTTCATCACCTAGCAGTATCGCAGCCGCGTTTCACCGAATTTTGGAACTGTGTGTATCTGCTCTCTTCTTCTCACCTGTCATGCGACAATCATTTGGAATGAGGAGTAAAGAATCTTTTTTTTCGCCACTCACGTTCTATAATTAGAGCCCTGCGCGGATATACAAAGTATTATCTGCATCCGCACTTCCTTCATCCCCACTCGCATATTGTATGTTGTATATTGGAGTTCGACTCGTTGGCTGAACGGTCAGCGTACTGGCCTTCGGTTCAGAGGGTCCCGGATTCGATTCCCGGCCGGGTCGGGGATTTTAACCTTAATTGGTTAATTCCAATGTCACGGGGGCTGGGTGTATGTGTTGTCTTCATCATCATTTCATCCTCATCACCACGCGTAGGTCACCTACGGGTGTCAAATAGAAAGACCTGCACCTGGCGAGCCGAACCCGTCCTGGGATATCCCGGCACTAAAAGCCATACGACATTTCTTCTGTATATTGGATATTGTAAATATTTAACTACAGTATATTACACTCAAGGTATTGAAACGGATAGATTTGTTTACATAATACAATAGGCCTGACACCTAGCACCAGACACCCTTCCACAGTCGCAGGTTTATGAGGAATTTTCTATTGTGACAACTACCGACGTATTGATCTTTGTTCCTTCCTTCCATTAATTGCGGGCAGGAGCGAGCTAGGCAAAGGTCAGATATACGGCTTTATGGTCGTAAGGCTCCTTATGATATGTCACCATTCTTCCATACCACTGTCAAGGGTCGCCTAACCTCAAGCGAAAATAGGAGTATACCCGAGTGAAAATTAATAAACATTATTTGGAAAATATTAGCAAAATTATCCTCACTGCCATTCAGTTTACAACAGCCAAGACAATAACTTCGTGGATATCCGCGTACGGTTGACGTAATCATGTTCCTATGTTTATTTATTGTGCCTCCGTTTCTCATTCCCGCTCTTGTAATTGGCAATGCTTATGGAGAGCAACACTTAATTATCACATACATAAGCACACACACCCATAAGCGTTGCGTGACACTTGCAGCACAACCTGCCATAAGCTGCCGGCTACCTGTAGCCACAAAAAAAAAGAAACTTCTCTCTCTCCCTTTCTCTCTTTTCTTTTGCTGAACAGTTCGTCGTCTCCTTTACTTCACTAATTAAGGCATAGGTTTCGTGGAAGAGACGCAACTTACCAACCAGCCAACCAACAAACCGAGCGGCTGAGATGCGTGCCAAGCTGGGCTAAAATTAGTTGGTTCTATGTATTACGGTATAATGCCCTTCGGTGGCAGCCCTCGTAAGCTCCACCCTCATAATAGCCACGGTCTAACAGCAGACGGGGTTTCTCTGTCTCGTCCATCGTGGCCTTGGAAAGAAGAGGTTCACAGTAGGTCAGAAACAAGTTAGTGGACCCGCTGAATACTTTATATTTAACTTTGAAATGTCCAAAGGAATTGTGAATGTGTTTTTGTTAGAACGAGATTTATAAACAGATCTCGAATGCTGATGGAATAGCGGCATGCACGAAAACGGATTTTTTGTTCACCTTTTGAAAAGTAGTTTAAGGCAACTTTTTCTTCCCCTAACATATTTTGAATACCCTGCATTACGAGACTGCCTTCGGAATGCTTCTATTTATTGGAGTAAGCAACGAGGGGATAATGGCCTGTTGTAAAATAAAACCTGAGTTGTGTTCGATAATAATTATTACAACCTAGTTTTTTAAATGCAAATCAGGAATAAATTAAATAATTTAAAGACATTAGTGCTAGAAGATCTATTCACTTTATGAATAGAGAATATTTCATAACAGCACTTGATGTTAAGATAAAGGGACAATGCGTAACATACGTAACTTCTTCCTCAAGCAGTGGAGATTCAGGTGAGGCTTTAAACTCTCTATTGCAAAGTTCGTGGTTCAACGTACAGTACCCTATCGCGGGCATAGATAGAGACATCGGCAACTGGTCTGTAAAGAGGGTACTGCTCAATCAATCAATCAATCAATCAATCAATCAATCAATCAATCAATCAATCAATCAATCAATCAATCAATCAATCAATCAATCAATCAATCAATCAATCAATCAATCAATCAATCACCACTAATCTTCATTTAGGGCAGTCGCCCAGGTGGCAGATACCCTATCTGTTGTTTACCTTGTCTTTTCATAAATAATTGCAAAGAATTTGGAAATGTATTGAGCATCTCCCTTTGTAAATTATTACAATCCCTCACTCCTTTTCCTATAACAGAATATTTACTTCAATTCGTCCTCTTGAATTCCAACTTTATCTTCATATAGTGATCTTTCCTACTCTTAAAAACACCACTCAAACTTATTCGTACCGAGCTCGATAGCTGCAGTCGTTTAAGTGCGGCCAGTATCCAGTATTCGGGAGATAGTAGGTTCGAACCCCACTGTCGGCAGCCCTGAAAATGGTTTTCCGTTGTTTCCCCATTTTTACACCAGGCAAATGCTGGGGCTGTACCTTAATTAAGGTCACGCCCGCTTCCTTCCCACTCCTAGCCCTTTACTGTCCCATCGTCGCCATAAGACATGTCTGTGTCGTTGCGACATTAAGCAACTGGTAAAAACAAACTTATTCATCTACTAATGTCATTCTGCGCCATCTCGGAACATGCCACTTACAGTAACTATAATACCACTTAGTCGAGTAGCTAGCCTACTAGCTCGATGAACAACATTCTAATATGTAAAATATAAACCAAACAAGGTTATTCTAACAAGCTCCAGGCAAAGAAAGTGCCCAAATGCTAAGTAACCACTAAAGGGATGATTAAATATGCGGAATGAAACAACAAATAAAATCAAAATGCTCTACCTGGCGAGTTGGCCGTGCGGTTAGGGGCACGCAGTTGTGAGATTGCATCCGGGATATAGTGGGTTCGAACCCCGCTGTCGGCAGGCCTGAAGATGATTTTCCATGGTTTCCTATTTTCACACCCGCCAAATGCTGGGGCTGTACCTTAATTCTTTCATGCCGGGTATAAAGAGTATAAGTCAACAGTAGCTGAATTTCATGACATAAGATTGAAGTTTTAAAATCAGAGACAGTATTAACTGTAGAGTGTTTGAAATGAATAGGCTTACATCAACTTATTTCAGGAAAATGTATTTTTATTTTTTAACAATATTGTTTTCTTCTGCTAATTGCTGAAAATTAAAATTAAATCAGTAACTTGTTCTATGAGAACCCGATATAACATGATTTATACTCTTACATCCTCGTCATAAGACCTATCTGTGTCGGTGCGACGTAAAGCCCCTAGCAAAAAAAAAAAAACATGTACTCTTACTCGCGGGCTCAAAATAATCAAGGCCACGGCCGCTTCCTTCCCACTCCTAGCCCTTTCCTATTCCATTGTCGCCAGAAGACCTATCTGTGTCGGTACGACGTAATGCAAATTGTAAACAAAAAATCGAAATCCCTTAAAATCAAATTCGGTTAAGACGGCCCCCGGTTAGACTTCCCGCCGGGAAAAGAACTTTAACTGCGTGTGATTAACTCCTCTGGCTCGGAGACTGGGTAATTGTCTTCGTCTCATATGTATAAATATATCTGAGCATGCCATTTCACAATTAATATAGAAAATGACATGTAGTAGTAAAATATTGCATTCTTCTTCTTCTTCTTCTTCTTTTCCTACCTCTTTTCCCACATCCGTGGGGTCGCGGGTGTGAAATGCGTCGCACATGTGGATTTGACCCTGTTTTACGGCCGGATGCCCTTCCTGACGCCAACCATATATGAAAGTATGTAATCACTGTTGAATGTTTCTGTGGTGGTTGGTAGTGTAGTGTGTTGTGTGAATTTAATGATGAGAGTGTTGGGACGGACACGAACACCCAGTCCCCGAGCCAGAAGAATTCATTCAGAAGCGATTAAAATCCCCCAGCCGGCCCGGAATCGAACCCGGGACCCTATGAACCGAAGGCCAGTACGCTGACCATTCAGCCAATGTAAAATATTGCATACTGTACATATGGAAATGCTTCTTTAACAATAGAGGCAAAAAGGAGCTACAACATGTGCAGCAATAAATCCAAATAATACAGTGTGTTAAATTTGCGGAGAAAATAATTGACGCTGATTCCTGACCAACACTTTCTTTCCAATTTAGCATCTTGTCGCTTTTATTTTTCTGAAAATTCAAAAGACAAATGTACAAATATGAACCTCCTTCATAAAAGAACTGGAAATTTCCACGCACAGTGAACATCCGTAAACACTGGAAGCCAAATTGCGGAGGGTAAACAAGAACATCATGACTGTCTCATCAATTGTCTGCATGCTAATGAGGAGTATTTGTAGAACCTGCCGTAATTAGTCTTATTAACTGTTGTTTCCTCTTTCGCTTAATTTATTCCGATCAGCTGATTGTTTTTGCTACAGCCCGTGCTCACCATGCGGCAGCCAGTGCGCTAACGCTTACCGGCGCTTTGGTACGCAAAGACACGATTTTCACTGTTTTATTGTATTACATCCGTCTCTGTGGTGTAGTGGTTAGTGTGATTAGCTGCCATCTCCGGAGGTCCAGGTTCGATTCCCGGCTACTTCACGAAATTTGAAAAGTGATAGTAGGAGTGGAACGGGGTCAAATCAGCCTCGGGAGGTCAGGTGAGTTGAGGGGTGTTCGATTCCCTCCTCAGCCATCCTCTAAGTGCAATAGGTAGGATGCTACCTAACTTAAGGCCACGGCCAGTTCCTTCCCTAATTTTGCCCATCCCTTTCAATCTTCCTATCCCCCACATGGCCCCAGTTCAGTAAAGAAGGTGAGGCCGTCTTTGAAGGGTAGTGGTCCTCCTTCCCAGGTTCATCCCTGGCCAAACATCTCACGATCCAGGACAGTGTACTTGAGGAGTTGGATTCCTCGCTGAGTTCGGGGGAGAAAACAAAACCTTGACGGTAAATGGCTAAATAAAATAAAAAATATATCCTAGTCGATAACATTGCTCTGACAAGTGAAACTAAGGAGGTAATAGGAGAAAAAAAAATTAAGTTACGTTGTATTACTGACAAAAATATTGATAATGGATGATTAAACATAAGATTTAAGACGAAGGCAAAATAAATGGCCGAGCTAGTCTTAAGTGAAAAAGAAAAAAGGATAGATAGAGAAATGTCCAATTGTCCTAGGTTTCCTATTTTTCATTTTAAGCGTAAATGTTCTCTTCATTCTAAATATGTTTTGTCTTCTGTTATTTTGTATTGTCATTTATGGTACGGGGTGTGTCAAAATTCAATGTTCCAACTTCTAAGGATGATAACAAAGACCGAAACAAAGGATTTTTGGTGAATGACCATGAGTCCTAAACGATTTATTGACTGGTAAAATGAGAAACTGTACTGTAAGGGTATAAATTAATTATCACTCTCATTCTTCGAAATACCGAACTCGATAGCTGCAGTCGCTTAAGTGCGGTCAGTATCCAGTAATCGGGAGATAGTGGGTTCGAGCCCCACTGTCGGCAGCCTTGAAGATGGTTTTCCGTGGTTTCCCATTTTCACACCAGGCAAATGCTGTGGCTGTACCTTAATTAAGACCACGGCCGCTTCCTTCCAATTCCTAGTCCTTTCCTATCCCATCGTCGCCGTAAGACATATCTGTGTCGGTGCGACGTAAAGCAAATAGCAAAAAAAAAAAAAAAAAAAAAAAATAATAATAATTCTTCGAAACCGTGCGTATTCTGTTAAACATGCCTTGACGTCAGAATGACAAGTGACAGCACGCAGTACGTTTCCGTTCGTTAAGAACAGAGCTAGAGAGAGGCGTATAGTTTCAAACATGGCCAAGTCCGTTGAGCTGTTTTTTTCAGGAGAAGCAAAAAACTCGTTTAGGGTATTAATTCATATATGTTCAGACACTTTAATCTTTATGTTGCTTAGCAGACGCTTCTGATTCATTACCATACAATTTAACAGTCTAAATATATTACATGAATTGAAAAATGTATTTAAAATTTGGACTTGACCATGTTTGAAACTAACTGTGGGACTTGGCCGATTTTGAAACTTACGTAAGAGGACTTGGCCATCTTTGAAACTTAGATTAGAAAATTTGGCCTAATACCTAAAGATAAAGGAAATCTAGATTAGGCCTATTTTCCAACTGTGTTCATCTTGACTTTATTTAGAACAAATATGATTAAAAATGACATAAGATTTAGTGGAAAATCTTTATAAAGATTATTATTTTAAACATTACGTTTGTGTAAAATTACCCAACATTGTAACCAATGTAGAGGCTAATTAACATTTAAATAGCCATGGGCGCCCGCAGGATCTTTTCCAGGGGGGGGGGCACATTAACAATTTTCTTGAATATAAAAACCAATATAACGTCAGCAACATTAAATTGTTTATAGAAACTTCCAGTTATAACATATGCTAGATGACTGTCAGTAATTTCAGTTTATGAAATAATCTGGTATGATATTAAACAATTGAACATCAACATCTTTAGAATTCCAGGGGGGGGGGGCAAGTGCCCCCCCTTGCCCCCCCTTGCGGGCGCCCATGTAAATAGCGTATATTTTGCAAATATGTGGATTCATGTAGCTACTTCAATGTATATTCATATTATACCTATTCAATACCATCGCGCCTTCGAAACACTTCACCGAGCCTTGATTAAATCACCACTAACAACACGTTGTTGATTATACTCATCTCAGCTGTCTTTCCCTCGTGCGCTTCCAGGTGGAAAGATCACGTTGCCGCTTTCTGGTATGACGTTTATTAATTTCCTCCATTTTATTGCACAGCAAATATGAATACTATTAAAAACGACCAATTAATTATGTATATATTTATAATTTATAAATATTTATTAAAATACACGCAAAAAAACCACCACATGTGACTCGAACAAACGTCAGGCCGCCATATTACCGGAAGAAAACACGTGACTGGATAGCGCAGGATTATTGGCCCGTGCGGGTTAACACGGACTTGGCCGACTTTGATATGAAACCTCATTCTTTGCTGCAATTTTAAATGTGATCTGGCCGGATTTGAGACCCACTTTCGTTCCCGTTGTATTCATCTTGTAAAGAGGAATCCATGGAAGTCAAAATATCCGAACGTGAGAAAGATGGACTTGGTCGTGTTTGAAACTATACGCCTCTGAGACTGCAATTGAATCCGAAGAAGAGCTCGTCGCTCCGGTGCTTGTAGCTCCGTACTCCCTTCAGGACCTGTTGTGTCCTTTGAACGTGTACCACGGGCAATGACACATCGTTACAGAGCCTGTATATTAGCAGGAAGGCAGACGTTTGAACAGATTTTGACATGTAAAATGTTTATTCGCAAACACCTCAATAAATACTTCAGCTATTGATTTCCGACCTTTGGTTCTTTAATTTTAAAAATACGTGGTTTGTCTCTTCTATCAACCCTAGAAGTGTATGTACCGAATTGTAATACACTCTGTAGAATATGTGTGTTGGCATACTATAAGTAAAGGAAAGGAAGAAAAGTAGGTTACCCAAAATGACGCGTCCCTCAATTCTTCATCTAACATTCACCACTATATTTTCCCCATCTCCATGTATTATCGTCTCTACCCTCAACATTTCTTAAACGAGAGATTAATCAATCTCCACTACCAAGTTCAACATTTTTCTCTTAAGCAAATTTTTCTTGCATCGTACGTCCAAATCAGGAGGTGGTGGTTACTGTGGGATTAGAACACCCCCCCCCCCCACCACCTTATAAAATCATTTGAGTCCGCATGTTTGACAAAACGCTTTTTCTTTTTTCTTTTTTTACTATTAGTTTTACATAGCACAGACACAGACAGGGCTTATGGTGACGATGGAATAGGAAAGCAATAGGACTGGGAAGGGAGCGGCCGTGGCCTTGACTAAGGTACACCAATTGCTTAGCGTGAAAATGGCATGACAATTGGAAACTCTTTTTCTTTGCCGGGTATATAAATGAGCTGTATAGATATAAATATGTTTTGGCAGATCTAGGAACGACAAGGCCAATTTTTATTTTGAAACCTTAGCCTTTACTGCATTTTGTAAACGTGTGCCTCTCTTTGGCTTTTAAAACCATTCGCTGAAATATCTATTCACTTTTCTCCGTTATTTGAATACGATACAGTTTTCAGATCACACATGTGTAACAGTATTTTAATTTTCGCTCATCTCTTCAGATTTCCACTAGATCCCCCTTCTCTGTCTTTCGTTTATCTCTTCCTTCTTTCATGGCCTTCGTCCGTTCTGCTTATATCATCTAACATCTGGTATCTTCTTCCTCTGACTCTCTTTCCCGGTACGAATCCTTCGAGTACCTCCACGAGCAAACATCGCGTTCTTAATGTGTGTCCTGTCCAGTTCCTTGTTTTTATTCGTCAGGATTTGCAGCATGATTCATTCCTATCTCTCTTGTGGCAACGACTCATGGTGGTATAGACGCGAGTGAGAGCCTCTCCAGTATTTATCATTGCGAAGGTGTCATAAGACGGTGTTAAGTGTATTTCAAGTGTGCATTCAGTGGTGTTTTAACTTGTGCATGTGCAGTGGTACTTTAATTGGAAGAAGGTATCGTGATTCGTAAGTAATTTGCAAAAGTTTATCGAATTACAATGGGTAACTCACGTAAACAAGTGAAGGCTAAAGCCCGCATCGCTCAGCCCGCGAGCAGTAGTGCCACCCCACTCTCTAACGGCAAGGAAATAAACAGTGACAGCCCACGCTCTCATGTGGCAACTGCTGAAACTACGCGGGAACAAGTGAAGAACACCAACCGTTCTGTAAATTCACAGAACAGCGCTGCCAACATCTTGGCCTGTGATGATCAGTGCACTCCATCGGACACTTTGCGAACCAGTGTAAGCAAGGAGGTTATAGATACTACGGTGTCGCTAACGTTGGATAACCTCGTTAGGAACAGTTCACTCCTCGACGAACTTGTAGACAGAGTAGCCGATAAGGTCATACAAAAACTTAAGGAAAGTATTGATTTTAATACTGATGTAATAAGAGAATTAAAATGTGAACTCAGCAGACGAGACGAGGCAATAACTGAACTTCAACGGCAGTTAGACGATAGGACAGATGAGTTGGAAAGTTATCAACGTCGGAACAGTTTACGCATATTTGGAGTACCTGAAATTGCAGGGGAAGACACGGACAAGCGCATTCAGGAGATTGCCACTCGGATCAATGTTCCACTTGATCCAGCGATGATCGACCGTTCACACAGAGTTGGTACCAGAAGTCACAACAAAACCAGGCCCATCATTGTGAAATTTGTTTCATACGCCTACCGAAATGCAGTCTTCAAATCAAAGAGGCTGTTAAAGAACAGCGGTATAACTATACGGGAGGACCTAACTAAGACCCGTACTGATATTCTCAAACGTGCTGTGAGCCATTTCGGACTAAATTCAGTGTGGACTATGGATGGTGTTATAATGGTGCGCGCTGGTGATGTGAAACATCGAGTGAAGACTGAACGTGACCTTGAGGAACTGAAGAAACGCAACCCAGCTTCACTGAAATGATGCGGTGAGATAATTCGTATTCCTGTGTATCACTCTATTACTGGAAATACTTAGGACGAGAAGTAGAGATAATTCTGGCGAGGCTAACAATACAAAAGTCTCTCTTACGCAACCATTCTATTTAGCGTAGTATATTAGTTATAATTTTTTAATACTTACAAATATCTACTAACGCGATTCATTTTATACCAATTTTCTACTCATTTATTTTTCTTACTTCATCACATAATTTCTAAATCCTTAAGTTATTTTATATTTGTATAGGCTACTAAAATCATCGTACTTCTTTGTACGATTTGCTATTGAACTATTGAACCCTTTGTACCATATTTTACACCTGACAAGTAATGAGTGTGTCTTATCTGATTTACTATACGATGTTAGTGTGAGAAACACAAGAAATCTTAAGGTCATTCATATCAATTCTCAGTCTCTTGTCGACTCCTCCCATATATCTGAGTTCCGGCACATTTTTGGCAAGAGTTCGTTTGATATTATCGCAGTCAGTGAAACATTTCTTAAACCTTCAGTACCAGATTCTGCCATCTGTCTCGATGGGTATAATATTTTCCGTAACGACAGATTAAACAGAGCCGCTGGTGGTGTTGCAGTTTATTTGAAGAATAGCATAAAATGTAGTGTACTTAGTAAATCTCCTGGAGAGTACAGTAAGAAACCTGAGTACATAATCCTTGATATAGCCCTTTCAGATACTAAAATTCTTTTCGCTTGTATATATCGTCCACCAAAAGTAGGGTTCATGGATACATTCCTGAATGATATGTATTCTCATGTTATGAATTATAAATATATATTCGTTGTGGGCGATGTTAATGCTCGGTTCGGAACTGGGGCGTTTGAAAGCGAAAAAATACGTGATGTGCTCAACGCTTGTAACCTCGACTGCCTTCCATTCAATCCAACCTTTCATACTGCCACTTCCGATAGCACTCTCGACATAATCTCATCGAACTGCAATGAGTTGGTAGTAGAATACGGACAGGAACCAGCTGCCGGTTTTTCTGGTCATGACTTGCTGTATGCTGTATTCACTTTATCCACGCCAAAACAAATTCCTAAAACTATTCTTGTTCGAGACTTCAGTAAATTTGGCGTGAACAATTTTCGTGCTGACGCTGAATTACTACCCTGGTATATGTTTTTTCAGTCTAATGACGTAGATCAAAAAGTATCTCTTCAACAGCTTTGTACTTTTACTCTATGACAAGCATGCGCCACAAAAAAGAATTCTCGTAAAACACCGGTCATCACCATGGTTCAATAAGCGTATTAAGGAATTGATAAGCAAACGGGACAGAGCTAGGAAGAAATTTATTAAAACTAAACTTCCAGATGATTACGAGCAATTCAGGATCTTACGTAACGAGACAAAACAAGTAATTAGGAACACTAAAGTGAAGTATACGTACAACATCTTCCGTAATTGTAAGAGCACCTCAGCTTTCTGGCGTGCTGCAAAATCTCTTGGTATTGGAGTCAGTCACTCTCTAGATAGCCAGATGCCTGTTACTCCATCTGAATTAAGTGAATATTATATGACATCAGTCTCTAACTCCAACTCTCTGAAAGTATCAGAGACTGCCAAACATTATAGACATCTCACTCCAAGTAACAGAGATAAATTCTATTTTATGTACGTACACCCTTCACAGGTAGAAAAAGCAGTCAGATCAATACGAACTAAAGCTAAAGGTCCAGATAATATTCCAATATCCATGATTTCTACCTGCATGGACATATTTCTTCCTGCCCTTGTGCACTTATTTAACTTCTCTCTACAGAATGGAGTTTATCCCTCAGAGTGGAAGCGTGCCAATGTACGTCCTGTGCCCAAAAAGAAAATACCAACAGTCTGTAGTGATTTTAGGCCTATCAACATCCTCTGTGCACTTAGTAAGGCACTAGAAAAAATTGTTCATGTGCAGATATGTGAATATTTGTCTAAATACAACATTCTAAATCCCTACCAATCTGGCTTCAAGAAGGGCCATAGTACTACTAGTGCTCTTCTGAAGGTTACAGATGATATACGCGCGGCCACCGATAAGAGGCAGCTTACTATCTTATGTCTCTTTGATTTCTCTAAGGCATTTGACTCTGTTAATCATGAGTTGTTTCTTGCTAAGCTGAAGTCAATTGGCTTCTCCCAGAGTGCTCTGTCGTGGTTTGAATCATATCTGTCAAATAGATCACAAAGAGTCACGTTCGTTGACGGTCGATTCTCTAGCTGGGAATCAGTAGACTGTGGCGTACCACAAGGATCAGTCCTCGGTCCTTTATGTTTTTCTATTTATATTAATGACATATCTGAAGTCTTTAAAAGCAGTAGCTTTCACATGTATGCGGATGACTTACAAGCTTACTTCCACTTTTGTCCCACTAACGCATCTTCTTCTATAACGCATTTTAACCATGACATCTCTAGATTGATTGAATGGAGCGCAAATCATAACCTCCAATTAAATGTGGCTAAGACCCAGCTTATTTGCATAGGTTACACAAAACTCCTGAAAACTGTTGACCTCAAATCCCTCCCAGCAATAAAAATTCTAGAGACAGATATTCATTATAGTGACACCGTTAACAATCTAGGTCTAATTTTCGACAGAACCTTATCCTGGTCTGATCATACGTCAAATGTAATCCGAAAAGTTGTGTCATCCATGCATATTTTGAAACGTAACGTGTCATGTACACCACCTTTCATGCGAAAACTACTTGTTCAAAGTCTTATATTTCCAATAATTGACTATGGTTCAGTCGTATACAACGACTTATCTGAAACTTTGAACATAAAACTACAGAGGGTACAAAACGCATGTGTTCGTTACGTTACAAATGCCAGGCGTGATGAACACATAACACCCTATTACATACAGCTACAATGGTTGAAACTCCATGAACGTCGGGAAATCTCAGTAGCTGTTGCTACGCAGAAAATTCTCAAACTGAAGACACCATCCTACCTTTATAATGCATTTAAACCTATGGAGTCGGTACATAACAGAGATAATAGGTTTACAAAAACCACCCTTCAAATTCCCCTTCATCGTACCACTAAATTTAACAAATCCTTTGTTTGCACTGCATCACGTATCTTTAACGTCTTTAATCTTCACCGTTTCGCAAGTAACACTAACTGTACCCAACTAAAGCAGTTCTTAACATCTATCTTTCTGGAGGAGTACGCAAGAGGCTGAGATCAGGCATTCTTGTGTCGAACAATCAGGAATATGTATATTTCGAAGAAAATTGTTTCTCTGCTTTAGCTTTATATTCTTTAAACCCATGTAGTCCAAAATAACAGAAGGGCTTAATGATTTACTTTCTTACTTATTATATAATGTATGTCTTAACCTTACTGGATTTGGTATCTGTATTTTCATTTTTTTAAGTTTCTTGTTTACTTTAATACTTTAATATTATAAAATGTAGTTACTGTTTTAATAAATCTGCATTGTATTATAAGAAGACGCTGCATAAAGGGGCTTTTCAGTCTCAGTGGCATGTAAATCATGATCAATAAATTCAAATTCAAATTCTTTGACACATTTTCATTCCTCACCCTACTGATCCAATTTATCTCTTCCATTGTTTGCTACATCCACATCTCAAATGCTTCAATTTATTCTTCCCTCATCCTTTTTCCTCATCGTCCTAATTTCTGTCCCATACAAAGGAACACCCCACATCAAGCACTTCACCAGACTTTTCCTCAGTTCTATATTCGGGCTAACACAAAGCAGCTACTTTTTCCAGTCAAATGCTTCTCTAGCCATTGCTATCCTGACTGTGATTTCTCGTCCACACTGCATGTCCTCTTCTATCCAGCTTCTCAGATACTTGAGGGCCGATAACTTTTCCATTTCCTCCTGTCTTATCAAATCATGTACTTCACTCTTTTGTCTTTTAAACCTGTGATGTTTGGGACATCACTGCATGTTTTCAATTATTGAACTCTATAATTAATTGATAATAGGTATATATTTAATAACTGATAGGTCATGTTTAAATATATATATATATAGAGAGTTTTATCATCCATTTCAATCATCATTTCATTTCTTTGTATCGCGGCTCTAACGTATTCTGAACGAACAAATTATTGGGTAAAATATTTCAACATCATTCATATTTATAACTTGCAGTAAATTTCCCAGTAGCCGTTGTGAAGTGACCAGAGTCAGCAGGCTAATTTCAGCACATTTCCAGGAAAAGTACGCCATCTAGGTTACGAGATCTTACCCTCTCCACCTCATGAAGAGACAGTTGATACATTATAAACGCCAACTTTTCGAAATGCGCGACCTGACGCTTTATTTCAGCGGGAAAGTTCAGCCTATGTGAATGAACGTAATGAAACAACGTGATGGATTCACAGCAATACATAGGAGAAGGGATGAGACCTCGAATCTTACTGGATCATGTGATATGGCTGATGGAAGGAGACTTTTGAACCGATATATACCCCCTGACAAGAGCTGGAGAGGACATTCTTATTCTTACTCGTGAGCAGATTGTCACTCGTATTCGGACATACTTATTCAGATTCTGATTCTGATTCTCACTCTTGGAAGACGCTCTTACTTCGATTCTACGTCTGCACATCGGAGAAGATTTTAACTTAGTTCACTTCGCATCTGAGTATATACTACTCAAAAGTTACTCTCATTAGGACTTGTTATCTCAATGACGAGAGGTAGTCAACGGGAGACCGGTTTTTACTAGTATAGGGGAGGAGAGCTTTTGTTATGAATTTAGCTACGCTACTGTTCCGTAATACGGAAGAATACAAGTGTATTCCCTCCATGAACATAACCCATGGTGGTTTTTGTATTTAAAATTAGGACTCATTACGACTTTAGGTAAGAAGTACAGTAGGAAGTGTTAAAGACAGGAAATGTAGAAGTAGGACTGGAATCCAACAACAGATGAGGCAGCCTGTACGAGAGATCCACCCATCTTCAGCTTCAAGACAACAGAGTCTACATATGGTGAGCTTATGGCATAAGTTACTGCAAGTCTTCGCGCAACAGTTCATTTTCTTAGAGTTAATTTCATTCAATTTTTCTTTTGCTTCCGCAAGTTCAGATTTCGTTAATACGCCGTTACGTCACGTTTTTCATCCTAATAAATAGCTGTTTTAATTTGTATGTTCTGAAATTATTATTAATGATCCTTAAATTCCAAGTTAGTGTACTTAATGATTTGTGTTCCGTTCACCTCACCCCTGGGAGTTTTTGAGTCTCATTACGTATTATTATTACTATTATTATTATTATTATTATTATTATTATTATTATTATTATTATTAATTATCAACTTTCGTTTTCAAGCCATAAGCTTGAAGACTGGCGCCCATGGGATACTGTTTATTGAGAAACAATGAAAAATCATTTATTTATTTTAATATTAAAGTGACCCGCCAAGTTATATTTTGTCAAACATCTGTGGGCCGAGTGGGTACGTCACAAACCTATAACCATCCCTTTTGTTTTCAATCATCTATTTTCTTTCCCTATTCCTCGTATTCCTCATTACATCATTTAACATTTCGTTCAATGTCATTTCGCTTTCTTTTTTTTTCTAAAAGCGTCATGCCATCATCAAATCTGACGCATTAAGCCCCTCTTCTACCAATTTCTTCAACCAATACTGATGCTCATCTTCGAATGTAGTATTGACTCTTGTCACTGCCAGTAATGGTTAGAGTTTAGCAAATCACAAAGCTCTCCAAAACCAAACAACACCCCATGGCGCAACAGCCCCGAAGGGTCATGGCTTAACAAGCGACCGCTGCTCGTACCGAAGGACTGCTGATTATGAGGTGTCGTGTGGTCGGTACGACGAATACTCTCGGCTGTTATTCTTGGATTTCTAGACCGGGGCCGCCATCTCACCGTCAGTTAGCTCCTCAAATGTAAACACGTAGCTGACTGGGCATACAACCAACCTCCAGCTCTCAGATCCCAGTAAAATATCTCTGACCTGGACGGAAATCGAACCCGGTGCCTCCACGTAAGAGACAGGCACGCTACCCCTACACAGGCTCTCCACCCCTTGTACCGGGCGAGTTGGCCGTGCGGTTAGGAGCGCGCAGCTGTCAGCTGGCATCCGGAAGATAGTGGGTTCGAACCCCACTGTCGGCAGCCCTGAAGATGGTTTTCCGTGTTTTCCCATTTTCACACCAGGCAAATGCTGGGACTGTACCTTAATTAAGTCCACGGCCTCTTTCTTCCCATTCCTAGGCCTTTCCTGTCCCATCGTCGCCATAAGACCTATGTGTGTAGGTGCGACCTAAAGCAATTAGCAAAACAAAAAACAAAAAAGCATCCCTTGTAAATACGTAAGACATTCCAGAAAATACTCCAGGCTACCTGAGATTCCTTCTCCTCATTCTTCATTCCTGCTCTATTTTCTCATTTATTTGAGGTCGTCATTAATGGTGATTGTCCGGCTCCATGGTTAAATGGTTAGCGTTCTGGCCTTTCGTCACAGGGGTCCCGGGTTCGATTCCCGGCGGGGTCGGGAATTTTAACCTCAATTGGTTAATTTCGCTAGCACGGGGGCTGGGTGTATGTGTTGTTTTCATCATCATTTCATCCTCATCATGACGCGCAAGTCGCCTACGGCAGTCAAATCAAAAACCTGCACCTGGTGAGCCGAACTTGTCCTTGGACACTCCCGGCACTAAAAGCCATACGCCAATTCATTTCATTTCATTAATGGTGATTAACCCTACTTTTACGGTCGGGTGCCCTTCCTGACGGGAACCGTAAGTGGAAGGGTGTATTTACTATTGCGTTCTTCTGCGGTGATTAGTAGTGTGCCATGTTGTGTGTAGGTGAAGACGTGTATGAAGAAGATAACAAACACCCAGATCTCGAGCTATAGGAATTTACGAAACGTGGTTAAAATTCCTGGCCCTGCCGGGAATCGAGCCCGGGTCCCTCTGAACCGAAGGCCACAACGCTGAGCATTCAGCTAAGGAGCCACGCCTACGATACCAGCTCACATGATCCATGTCCGTTCCAGCTGATTTAACCGTGTACACCACATAAGCCTCTTAATGACTGGTAAATACTACATTGTGGCGGTCGCTAATCCTTTTCGAACATAACCCTTTCCCCTCTGAGCCCGTATTCTAAAAATACTGTAGCCTGTCTGTCAGATTACCGCAGGGTTTGATTTTTTCTGAACACGAATAGCCATCGACTGCCGAGTAGAGAAGGATGCAGATTGTCGAAATTAAGTAGACCACTCAGCAGAAAACTCTATGGTTTATTAGGGAGTATTTTAAATACACGGGGTAGTTTAATTGTATAAGGTTTGGGACGTAAAAATCTTATGTTTAACGGCCAAGCATAACACTGTGTATTGTTATGTTCTTATGAAAATATATAATTACTGATACTGATTTAAATTGCTTTCCTAAAATCAGAAGTGCCCATTTCACATATTTTGCCTGCAAATTTTGCCTAATAATTTGACAGCTCTGAGTGCCTAAGCATCCGGGATTTAGCAGTTATATACATAATAACTAGGGCTCGGATGTTTAAGACCTAAAAATGGCAAATATGACCGCAAAAGTGACGGAATATGACCGCAAAAGTAACGAAATGTGACGTAAAAATTACAAAATATGACCCGAAAGTGATTAAATCTGAATATCTCCATTTTAAAATAAATTTTAAATTGAAACGGCAATCCCTTTGGTATATATTTATTAACTAAATTCTTTAGTCTTACTTTCATATTAATTTGCTGAATATACATGTTTAGCGATTATCCACAGTCAATTGTCCTTGATTCAGTTATCAAACATTTGTGAATACATACTTATAAAGTACTAATTTCGCTAAGATTATCAGATCACACAACATTTTAAAAGTCAAAACATGTGGTGGTTTGAAATACAACAAAACTGGAAATCAATACATTTTTAAAAATATTTTGGAACGTTTAAGCCCAGATTCCATTAATTCAGACTTTCTGACCACTATTGTAAAACAATTCCCGCGCAATCTTGATAGAAGAGGCAGAGTATTTCACTTGTATTAACTGCAGATGTGATACCGAGAAGCAGTTTTGTGAACATCAGTTCGCATTCGGTAGCTTGAAGATGATTTTTCAGAGGTAAAGCTGTCGTCAAGGCGCCGAAATATGATGTTTCTACGAAAATAGCTCAAAATATGACTTTTAAGACAAAAAATAGCCAAAATAAGCATTTATATGACCAATAAAAAGTCACTTAATTGTGACGATAATCGCTTGATTTGCACCAAAATCCAATCAGGCAAAACAAATAGACACAAAGAAAATTATATGACTTTCCCAAACATCCCAGTCCTAATAATAACCAATTATTTTTCTTCTTCTTCCTCTTGTTTTTTTTTCCTAGTTACCTGAAGTCGGCACTTTATACGGATTTAGCCCAATTTTATGGCCGGGTGCATTTCCCAACGCCAGACATATCAACTCACCACCATTTTATACAGTCTCGTCATATCAAAATTGATAGAACAGTTAAAAAATGATAGTATAACCCAGGGATGGCGAACCTTTTCCAACTAGTGTGCCATTTTATGTCTGGTTTATTTTTCTCAACTGTATATTGTGCCACTTGTTATTTTCCTTTGGAATGGTTACAACCAACCCCCAACCCACCGCCGACTTCCATCCCTAATTCCATGTTTCATAACATGTTATTACACATACACCGTAAAATAATACATTTCTTTGCATTTTCCGTGGTCGTATTTTGCCAATACCGCAAAAATACATTGTTAATATGTAAGTTATAAGAATACCTAACATTATTTTTATTTAAATATAATAAGCGCCCATTGTAACACACTTTGTCATTGAGTGTTATTGAATATAGAAATCAAAAATACTAATATTGCCGAAGGACTTTAAGTGAAATGTCTTTCTCAACTTTAGTGTGAAACTTGTCGCTGTATCGAAGTAGCCATGTCATTTATCTTAAGGTCGTAACTTGTTGTCTTCGATAACACACAAGAAGCACTTAGTCTGAACTAAGACGGTTTCTAACAGTTGACTTCACACGTTCATTGTATAAAATAGCTGTTCGCAGGCCTATGATGAACCAAACAAAGTAACTAACGCTGTAGCAAGTTTATTCATATCCGAATACATCTGTGGGAGGCTGTTCCGCTGTTCAAGTATTAAGTTCTCTGGCGTTTGGAAAGAATATTCATCATCAACAGCACACTCGATTTTCACCAATTCTTCACCAAGTTGTAGGAATTTGTCCACCGATGTACTGCTTTCTTGAAATTCAGTCAACTCCGTTTCTAAACTCTCAATATCTAATCACTCAAAAAGATTGGCCGTGATAGCACTCATTTGTGCAATGTGAGGTTTTGAAATAAAGTGCGATAGTTTCTCCAAATCTCGAAGTTGAGATAATCTCTTGGCAACTATTTGTCTTACAAAATTCGAAACAATAAACAGTTACACACTACGTATAATTAGGCAATGCTGGCAACCACACATAAGGCAAACTTCGCTAATTGGCTGATGTGGGTGAGCGAATTGTTCGTCAGAAGCATCTGACATTTATCTCACTTGACTTCCAGACCTATCAGTGTTGAAGTGTTGCCATAATGCACGTCCGAATGAAACTAGGATTTAGATTTTCGGTATATATTTCTTAAACCTGCAACACTGTAACTATATCATGAATGAGATATGTATAGTCTATAGTACAAGACGTACATAGAAACGTTAACATGTGCATGTGGTGTGGCACCGAAATCATGTTCGCGTGTCACCTAGTGACACGCGTGGCATAGGTTCGCCATCCCTGGTATAACCTATGGCACATGAATGGTACACTTCAGATATGGTAGCTTACGTGATGTAATTACTACTGTTGGAACGCTTAATAGAGGTTTCTGCTAGTGGCTTTTCGTCGCACCGATACAGATAGGTCTCATGGTGATGATGGCACATGAAAGGCCTGGGAGTTGGAAGGAAGCGGCTGTGCCCTTAGTTAAGGTACAGCTCCAGCATCTGACTTGTGTGAAAATGGGAACCACGGAAAACCATCTTCAGATCTGCCGACCGTGGGATTCGAACATATTATCTCCCGAATGCAAGCTCACAGAAACGGGACCCAAACCGTACGACCAACTCTCTCGGTAGCTGACTTCTCAGAACAATAAAGGTTCAAAAACTCTTTTTGACAATCAATTTTTAAATTTGTATTTTGTACCCGGATAAGCATCCTTTGATTTTCTTGAAGTATCAAATATTCGTTTAACGAAATTATAATAAAGTAGACATAATAAACATCACCTCGTAAACACCAAGTGCGGACAAATGTTGTGTTGCTGGGAACATTGAGCGAAGTAAGCGGTAGGCTTACATACTCTTCTCATTGCAAATGGTGACAACTACCTGAGCTTAAGTGGGGCATAATTCAACTAGCCGTGGTGTGTGTAGCAAAGCAAACCTGTCTATACATTCGAGTCATAGTTTTCGTACAGGTATTCAAGTGATGAGTGCGTGAATATGTGAAGCAATACCAAGTGCACGAGAAGCACAACGGACGAAGATTACCGACTGCGGATCCCCAAAAAATCCATGCTTTTCATGGTGCAAAGTAATGAAGAAAAGCCGAAGCTGGCTCAGGGGCTAGTGGTGATACATTACTCTTACGGAACTATCTCTGGGGAGATGACGCAGGGTACCTGGGAAAGATGGCTGCTATACATTGTTCTTATGGAGCTAACCCTGGAGCGCTACCTCAACGACTCATAACTTGTAACTTATGACCTACTGGTCTTATCGCATTAACTCTCGGGAGCTGGCTGGCGCAAGGGCTGCTATACTTTGATTTTATGGGGCTAACTCTGGAGAGCTACCTCAGGGACTCATAACTTGTAACTTGGGACCTATTGGTCTTCTCAAACAAACTATAGGGAGCTGGCGCAAGGGCTAATGGGGATATATTGCTCTCATGGACTGATACTGAATCTCTACCTCAGGGACTCGTAACTCATATTTAATAGCACCAAACAGCTTTCTCAAGGCTGACGACCCTGCCGATTTCAAGAGGTTGACCGATAAGCCTTTCCACTTTAAGTTGATGACCTATAGTTTGTGTCAAGAACCGTGATAAATGTTTCATCCTGTTCCAAATTATTATTTTTAATTTTAGGTACGCTCAATAGAAATTTTAAACAAGTACATGTAGTACTTCTAATCATGCTGTATCTAAAGCTACTTGTTTGTTTCACTGTTGAAACTAATTTCGTCTGGTAAAAAAGGTCCTAAAATGTTTGCTCATGTTTTGATGACTGAAAAAAAAACATAAATATTAGTGATTCAGAGAATCTCAAAACGAAATGCTTCAATGTTTTTATTCGACGTAGCATTTTAATATGTAGGTTTAAGTATCTTGAATTTGAGAGTACCTAAAACAAGGCAAAGACCTGTGTCAAAGTGCGTGTGTCTATTTAAGGGCTACCTAAAATGCAACGTAATGGAGAGCGTCGAGTATGTAAGTGGTCATAAATTACTATTGGTCTTCATTATTGCAACTCACACTGGATCGAAATACATTGATAACAATATTTTACCAGCAAGGAGCTTGAACCTTCCACCACAAAACACAGCGTTGGCTGCTCAACACCGCGGCCACGGCGGTATTGCTTAAAAATATAGACTTATATAGTAATAAGTTAATACCAAGCCAGTTTCTGATCAACTCCGGGCGTTCCTTTCATACACATACCACAGTTCTATGTATTAATTTATTATTACCTCCATATTACTGGTATGTCAGCAACGGATACTGGTATTTCAAGCCATGTACCTACACATAAGCTTATCATCGTACTAGCCTACAGGACAGACGTTTGTGCGTGTTACACCACTACGTAGAAATAGAGGCAGCCGATTCAGGGCGTAATGTAAGACACTAACTTCAAACTATCATTTTATTGTGCCTGGTCGCTTTCTGAAAACGTGAAACGGGTAATACATATAACACAAAATATATGATTTTAAAATCAAATAAAGCCCTATATCCTACCATACTGAGTTGCAAAACCAACGGTCATTGAGTGGGAGACAAATTACTTATCACGTTTCGACTGTCTCGTGAGTTAAACAGTAGATCTCGGTTAAGTATCGTATTACGAGCATTGTTTAAATACCGCCGTCCATTACCTAGCTTTTGAAATTCTTGTAATGGACAAACAAGTTTGTGACCAAATTAAGTGAAACATTCTTCTAAAGTAGAATATGTGAAATTGTCTCCTTTGGGTTGATGTGAATTGGAATCGGGAAACGGGGTTTGAACAGGAAAATTGGTAGAATCTCGCCTAAACAGGAATATCGGGTAACCCTATTCCCTAACTCAGCTACCGTGGAAGATTTAGGGTATCTTGGATTTGTCTAGAGATCTTGGGAAGTATCTTTTTCTGGTTGCAAGTTTTAAGTTTCGTCGGTGCGTAGAAGTGTCATACTAATACATGAATTGCATGCGTTCATTCATTATTTTCATTTCCAAACAAAGTCATTTTTACACCTAAAGTTATAAATTTTATGGGGCTTCCATTTGTTAGTATACACACAGTAGATAACCTTCTCAATATCTCGAAAACTTTCTTCAGCATTTTCTCGGGTTTTGATGTTTAATATGGACCCCTCAGTAAACGTTTAAGCCTATGAAAAATATAGGTCATCGCATGGGGAAGAAGTTATCTACTTGGTGAGAAAGTACTTACACTTGCGTACTTATGCTGTTTTAATTACCCCCAGTCTTGAACCTTCTGTCCACTCTCAACACCCCGCTCGTGAAAGTTCTGGGAATCAGGTTCCCTGATACCAAGTTTTAAGTTTCTGGAAGGTTTAGATGTGCTTCATTCATTCATGCCTATCCGGCTAAATGGTCCGGTGTCCCGGGTACGATTCCCAGCCAGGTGGGGTATTTTAACCTTAATTGGTTGATTCCTCTGCCGGAGATTGGGTATTTGTGCCGTCTTGAAAATTAAAATTCATCTTAGGTAGAGCCCTATCCTCACACGACACCTATAGAACGTATACTCGAAGGACCTCCACCAGGCCTCTTCGGGGGCCATACGCCATTAAATTAAACTCCTGACCATGTTTATACAATATCAACTTACTTCAGTTTATTAGTATACAGGTATATTATTGTTTTTCAAGACTAAATATTTCTAGGTAAATATACTGAAATACATTTGAAGGAACAAGAAAGAAACATCATATATGTGGGTCGAATTTTTTCCTATTTACTAAACTCTTTATATCGCCGGTCCCGTGGTGTAGAGGCAGCGTATATATTTCTTATCCGGAAGCCTTCGTGTTCCATTCCCGGCCAGGTCAGGGATTTTACCTGGATCTGAGGGCTGGTTCAATGTCCATCAGCCTACGTAATTACAATTAAGGAGCTATCTGATGGCGAGTTAGTGGCTCCGATCTAGAAAGCAAAGAATAACGGCTAGGAGAATACGTCGTGCTGACCACACGGCACCTCGTAATCTCCACGCCTTTGTGCGGAGCAGCGATTTCTTGGTAGGTCAAAGCCCTTCGGGACTGTTGCGCCGTGGGTGTTGGAATGGTTTATACGTTTCATATCATAGGTAGTTTGATAGGTTGGTAGGTATTCGGATACTGTGGTACAGGAAAATGGCACTCATCTTATTATTGGTACGGCCTCCGTATCTGCCTGGTCTGAAAATGGGAAATCATGGTCAGCTGATGGTGCATTTCGAACTCACCATTTTAAGTTTCACGATTCATCCCAATAACGTTAATTCACACTATTTATTTAATAATATTATTTGATTTTACGTTCCTTCAATTAAAAAACTTCGCTGTGATATCCGAATTTTGTCCCACAAAAGAAGTCGCATTTCAACCATCTCAGACTACATCGAGCCCACTATTTTTAGATATGTATGGTGATGTCTAATTTGATCGTTCCACTGACTCAAAGGGTGATATGTAGATATAAATGGCATAGTAAAGTATGGATATTTTCACCATCGAGGATCTACGAACCTCGCCATCTTGAGTGTAAGAAGGCAGCTCACTAGCCACTCAACTATTAGCGCTAATATCTTTAAAAAATTAAATTAGACAGCAATGGTCCTATCTTGGTGGAAGAACTATGATATTTCATATCCTTTCCCCAGAACGGTTAATTTGGATGCAAGTCGTCAACTTACAAAACTTCTTGTGCATAAGAGGGATGAAACAAACTGGTAAAGAGTCTTCTGACTTTAAGGCAGGTGGCCTGAAAACAGCACCACGTAAAGATGATCTCGGACTTACGTGAGACTGGACTGTACAACTATCTCGTCTTGTCGCACTTCTCCTCTCTAAATTATGTTTAATATCTGCCCTAGTTGGATCTGGCTAAAGGAAACATACCCTTAGCTGGAGAGACAAGTTAAATGACCGGCGGACCAATCCATCAATTCCTTACAAGTCGTTACGCCGTGTCCCCGGACAGACAGATGGACGGACGAGCAGGCAGCAGTACCTGAATAATTCATGTGGACCTGCACATTCGCCACCTCACCGTCCGGATTACAAAGCACTTTGAATAATTAACACTATCTACCTCAGGTCGTCTCTAATTTATTGCATCACACCTGCCCTGCAGTGACGATTGGTCCCGACTTGACAACACTTGTCAACATTTCATAGCCGTGAATTACCTGCTCTGCCGTTTAATTAATCACCATCTAGAATTATACACACATCTCACAGCCATGACCTTAACTGACAAGCAGTGATGTTTGGTGACTTGTGTACTTAAAGGGTTTCATACAAACAGGCCTTCAACCACTCACTGTGACTCCACATAGCAGTTGTGAGCTCGATATCGTGTGGCATTCGTAGATGTTTGGTGCAGGTCTGTCTGGTTGACGTCCCCAGCTAACCTGCATGCCTGGAGGTGAGGCGGTAGTGGTGGTGAAGATAATGATGATGATGATCATGATGACGATGAGGTATGGAAAGGGTGAAACGCGGTGTAGGCGCATAGTCTACGCTTGTTGGATTACACTAAGGGGTATAAGGCTTAACTTCCCCATGCGACGGAAGAAATGCTGTCAACAGCGTCATATGCCCTGACTCCATACGTAGTACAGTCATTAAGTTCTGAGACTGACCGCATGATGGCGCTGTGCTGCACTATAGCCCATAGGTGGCGCCGTGGTGTGGCACCATGTCAGTTAGTCTCTCGTCCCTTCAAGAGACAGTTGAGTGCATGCACTGGAAGCAGACGTACGGTTGTTGTTGTTGTGACGGTGATTTGAATGCGCCAGTCGGACCTTGACATGTCACAGTTTGAGCAACGGGCAAACATCAAGTTCTGCCAGAAATTAGGCAAAACCGCTGCCTAAACGTTTGAAATGGTGCAGCAGGTTTACGGTGAGGACGCTTTGAGTAGCAGTGTTGTGTTTGGGTGGCATCGACGTTTTGTGCAAGGACGGGACAGTTTGGAAGATGATGTGCGTACTGGTCGGCCACAAACAGTTCGAACGGAACGCAAGATCCAAGAAGTTGCAACGTTGGTGCGTGCGGTAGACGATCTCGCAGGACATATAGGGGTCAGCCAGGGTACTTGCCACAAAACTCTGACGGCTGACCTCAACATGTCTCGCATTTCCCAGCACAGTGTACCATGAATCCTGTCGCAAGGCCAACGTGATGATGGCTTGACGATTTGCGGTGACCTCATCCGTAGTGCAGACGATGATCCAACGTTTCTCACACGGTGAGATGTTTCCTTTCAATGGTGCTTCCAGCAGCTATATCAACATTGGCGAACGTGCATGACGGCCAACGGTGATTATTTTGAGGGTGGATGTTGTTCTGTTTAAGTGGTTAACGGCCAACGGCGACTATTTTGAGAGTGGATGTGGTTCTGTGTAGGTGTACGCCGTGTAATGCGGCATCGTGTGCAACACGCAGAGTCGTGAGGGTGCCTATCATCCAGGCGTCAAGTCTCAGAACTTAATGACTGAACTACGTATGAACACAGCGGAGAAGTTTGTTATTCAACCAAGGCCTTAGGCACGTAAGCTAATGATTAGAATACCACCAATTCTCCTCTCTGCCGGCCAACATTCTGATAGTTATATATTTTTTTCCTCCAACGGTGCTCGAACCAGCTCACCACGGTGACTTGACGGTTGGCACCTTAACAATCATAACCATCAAGCAGGAATAAATCAGCTAGAAGAAGGCAACAGCCGGAATATCGTTAAGAGTACATCGGAGATTGGTTCTTTGTATACGATGATCAGTATAAAGTGGTAGCATCAAACAGCACAGCTATTGCCTTCTTCTTCTCCTTATTTTTCTTCTTCTAATGCTGCCTCCTCACAGAAGTGTGGCGACCTTCACGGTGTAATTTGTCCAATTTGGCTTTTACTTTATCGAGGAACTTTTGTGCCGTCGTCCAGGTTTCCCTTTAATCTTGCCTTCTGTGATCATTTGTAACGGGATGTGTTTGTCATTTCTGAAGATTTAACCGAAATAGAGTGTTTTCCTGCGTTGTGCTAGGGTGAGGACTTCACATGATTTCCCGGTACGATGGAGTACCTCTTCGTTGATGATGCGGTCTATGGAACTGTGAACATTCTGCGGTACGTCCACGTCTCAAATCCCTACAGCTGGTTCATAGAGGAAGCTTGTAGCGTCCGTCCTACGACACCGTAAATCAACCTTATATTTTTCCTTGGCAGTCGATAAAATTTTTATTGCTATCACATCAATGTTATTTTAATCAAAATTTTTATCAAAATTACGTAGTGGTAAAAAAATTTAAGCCCTTTAGGCTTTTTCTATTGTGAAATTACCAGCGTTTCGCCCCAGTGTAGCAGTGGGCTCATCAGTTGGATTACTACACCTTTCCAAGACGCTGGAGGCTAGTGCGCCGTTGAGACACCACTGCAAGCCTCTTATGTAGGACAATACAGTGACGGTCCACTAGGGGAAGCATGTGCCTCCACGTGTAGGCTAAAAATCCCTGCCTTTGGCTTTTATATCAAAAATAAGGTTCCTAGAAGGAAACCGTAATTTAATTTCATTGATGATGCCATCAGTTTCCAACAAAGCAGTTTCGATCCCGGCTCACACTTGTGACACGCGAGCGTGATGAGATCTGCTAACACCGTCAGTAGTTCGAACGAGCATTACATACCTAATTAATTTCATTATTAAAGACTTTGATGAGCTTAAATGTTTTAAAATTTATTATTACCGTATGCGGCAAAATAAATGGTACTCAAAGGTTATTTAATTGCGTTGGTACAGTATGTGTTCAAATCTAAGCGAGTGCGTTGTATCGCCTATTTTAAGTACAAGTTGATGTTCTCCCATGATTATTATGTTATGTAAGACCGTAGGTAACAACAGTTACGTCAAGGTGACGATTCTACTGTATTTGATACCAGAGATGTGCATTTTTTTGATAGCCGACCTCAAGAACAAAATACGTTCGAGATAATACTTACTTATTGTAAATTGAATCTTATTGTATCTCTTTACGAGGTGAAAACATCGCGAATTGGAAACATTGCGGGTGAGAGAATGCATTTTAATAGACTGAGAGTTTATCCTGCGTATGTTGATGAGATTTTAGTTCACTGGAGAGTTTGCAGTGATACATGTTTGGAGTGTTGACACTGCAGTTCAGTTGGAGTCTCACACTCGAGTTATACCGGGAATATTGTGATTGTTGTGATTATTGTTTTCAGTGATATTATGTAATATAAAACGAGATTTGAGTTTAGTTTTATTAAACGAACTTCACCGCCTGTGTTTAAATTGTAATGAGGAATAGATTAAACTATTCGAACCTGTTATGTAATTTCGATTTCACGCTTTATCATAGGGAACAGACACAGTTAATATTTCCAGATTCGAGTTGATTTCTGTAACGAATTTTACTTCATGTGTTAGAATTTCAACTAGAATCATATTTAAATATCCGTTCATTGTGTTAAAGTCTCGATTTCGCCCGACAGTATGAGTGATGTGTATTTTTTTTATAGATACCATAACGTTGGCTCAACGATAGAGTTTGGATGCCACGTGTATTACAATTATCGTTAGAGGTGAGTAGACACTGTAAAGTTGACTCAACGACAGGATTAGGACACCGTCAGAACATAGCCAAGTCATAGGTTATGCATTTTTTTACGAATCTACTTGAACGATGTTAGTGTCTGCAGTAGTTGATACAGATACAAAATATATTAGCAGAAACTATTTAGGCCATGTTTCGGCATAATCTTTAATAGCTGGAAGGTACTCCCATAATAGCGTTGCATCAGAAGCGGCATAAATGTAAGGGTTGTCCCAAGTGGAAACCTGGCTAAAGGAGACTGGTCTCTACTACTTAGTCACGTGCGTTCAAGTTCGATAAACTTTCATTGCTGTTTATTTCTTTTTCTCTACTTCAAGATTTATTGTCCGGGTTTATGGTATGGTAGGTTAGTGCAGTGTGTTGACACTTAGTTAATTTTTGTAGGATTGACACTATGAATGCGGTTTCGATGCGTCAGCTGTTATTACGGTATATTTTATTTTTATTTTAATTGTAGTAGTAGGTACGTAGGCCTAGAACTAGAAAGATTTCATGTTGTTTTATATGGTGGACTTGTATTTTAACGAATTTAACGACGTAACTGTTTCCTAACCTGAAAGTTGGTTTAGTAAGAAAACTTTTCGAGTGATTTATCACTTTTATTTAACTTCAGTGTTTGGCGTTTCTTCTAAACGCATATTGAATTAATGTTCCCCTGCATTTCGCAGTTTTGTTCCTTCAGAACAATGTAACGTCAGATCCCATCGGATAAAGTGTTGTTCGTTCATTCTGAACATGTGTTTAGGGTGATGCATGTTTCAGCATCGGGATTCATCTACAGCCTAACTTAAGGGTGTCACAAGATGACAATACATGGCGGAATTTTAATTTTGACTGTGATAATTGCTGTTAACTTATAATAAACACCATGCTTTCAAGTAATATTTTGCAACCTATCCAAAGAAACTGATAGTCAGTTTGGTTCGAATAAGGATCCATTCGGGGGATGTTCCGACAGGTGGATAACCTTAATTAAATGGAAATCTGGAAGTTTACTTATTGAAGGTCAGATTTTCCACGGATCGTGTGGGTTAGCTCTCAGTTATCGTTTGGGACAATTTTGCTCGATTTTCAGGTGTTCTGTTCATTTTTTTGTTTTGCTGTCCAAAAATTTCACATTATACTATAAACAATTTCAAGATACTTTTTCCACTCACGTTATGCATGTGACTGTGTTGTAACATGTGACAAATTTAACGGAATTTTTCTCGCCTGTTTAGTAAATATATTTATCCCGATTTCAATGAATAATTTTTTAGTAAGCACATTTTTGCTCCTCGATTGAAGCAGTTATGCTCTCCTCTGGACCCTATCGATTGGTCAATGAAGTGACTGAAAAAAACCGAAGTGACCCCAAGATCCAAGAATCGACATTGTTCTACCGAAGTAGCCGAGCCAGACGACCAACGATGGAACGGTAAGTTCAAGGGTTCAATTATTATTATTATTATTATTATTATTATTATTATTATTATTATTATTATTATTATTATTATTATTATTATTGTGTGAATGACCCCATTAGGACTACGCAAAGTACTTAGATGCTGGCATTTGCCTTGCTTTGTGAACATAGTTCTTTCATTATTTTTCTGTGAGACTCATATTATTATATTGTGACAATACAATGCTTATATTCAAGAGATAAATCGTTTCGAAATTTGACACCAGTTAACAATAGTGTACTTCCTTCCATGTAGATTCATTTTTTATTCTGACCTATTTAGTATACTAGTACCCTTAACTTCCACATGAATGAACAGCTTTCGATTCCCGACTCCGTCCATAATTTAAACCTGGCTTGAGGATTGCAATTTCGAATGCACTCGGCCTTGTAAAATTAACTCACAGAAGACTGGATTTGAATCTTAAGAACTCTTAGAATCATTCCAAGATTTATGACTAAGTTACCAGCGTCTTGGCCTTCGGACCACGGTGCCTCGGGGTTGTTTCCTGTCCAGATCGAGAGATTTTAAAAGGTTAATTCCCTTGACATAGCGACTGGGTGTTTGTACTGTACTCAACAACCATACAACTCATGCAGCATACACATGACTACTCTCCTCATTAATAACACGCAGTTTCCCATTTACAGTAGATGTTGCCCACCCTCTTTGAATAGTCTACCTTACAAGAGCAGTACCAGGCTAGCAATTGTCGCACGTTATTATAAATATTATTATTTTACTCCAAGACCGGACGACGGGTTTCCTCCCATTCCTGTTCTCAACTATAGTAGGCCTGAATCGTTTTCAAAATACAGCATCAACTTCCTTTCTTCTTTGCCTCACCTCACACCTGAAGAACTTTCATAAGTCACGCAGTTGATTAGTTGGTGTCTTCTTGTACCCAAGACTCGGTCCTGGTTTAGGTAGTATTTGAGAATGTTCTGCATTGAGGACATTCGCCCAAGTGGCAGATACTCTCTCTGTTGTTTACCTAGATATTTCTTAAAATATTGCAAAGAATTTGGAAATCTATTGAACATCTCCCTCGGCCAATTATAACACTCCCTAATTCTTCTTCCCATAAACGAATATTTGCCATATTTTGCCCTCTTGAATTCCAAATAGAATATGTCTTCATATTGTGATCGTTCCTACTTCAAAAAACACCACTCATACTCATTCGTCTACTACTGTTATTACGCGCCAACTCTCCATTGACAGCTCGGAACATATCACTTAGTCGAGCAGCTTGTCTCCTTTCTCCCATGTCTCCCCAGCCCAAACTTTGCAACATTTTCGTAACTCTATTCTTTTGTTTAAATTCGACAACACAGTGTCGCAAGATTCCGGCAAGTTAAATAACTTCTGCGCGACAAAATTTTGATATCCTAGTTCCTACATAAAATCAATAGAAATATGAAGGAATGTTAGACAAAAATAAAATATAAATAGTAATAATAATGCTTCGTAAAAGCGAGTCAACCCGGAGGGTGGTTGATAGCAGTTAACCAAGAGGCATGATCTTGTGCCAGTTTCTTAAAACTCCACATAGGACTAGGAGCACAGCTCCTCAAAGAGTTGCCCGTTGTAGTTCAGTCTAGGCCTTCCTCTATAATTTGTCCCCTCCATAAAATCCTCCAAGATTGTGGCCTGTAACAGTTCGTTAAGAAAGCGAACTTCCCTCACATCATCGAGAAGAAGATTGTCTTAAATGTAATATCATGCCACAAGAATGGTAAAGTGGAAACTCAAATAAGCAACACATTATCTACGTTGGATATATTCAGCAGATGCCTTTGCTGGTGGGACCTAGTGTTTACAGTGCACTATGTCTTCTGGTATAGGCTAGAGCAATTTTGTTACTTTCATTGATCTGTTTCTGTCTTATCCTTGGCTTTGACAAAATGAAAGTGACTGAGGTATGAGCGATGCTAGTAATGCCATTCCTTACGCAGCCAGTCCCTGCTATGAACGGTGTGAAAATATTGCTCATAGGGTCGGTTGGTGCATGCATTTCAGTGGGCTTGGCAGACTGATATGCAATAGCAACTTCTGGCTCGGTGAGGAAAGCAACGGGAAACTACCTCACTCCTCATTTCCCTAGTACGCCTCTTCAGTGATGCGTAGGCCATCTATGACAGCTCATGGCGGAACTGTTGAGGATCCAACCAGCCTTCGGGCTGATGACTAAACATACATATTCAGCAGTAGAGTCCTATGCCTATGTTCGTAAATGAGATTGTTTAAAATTGGAAATATTCACCAAGGAATGAAATATAAATATGTATAGCTCATAGTCAGTAGACCCTGCCACTAGAAAAACAGATCCAGGTGAATATTTTGATATGCCTAGTGATAAAAGACTTTCTGTTGGAACTCCAGAATGTATGTAGACGAAACTTTTACTTAATTGTTGACAACACTGCGTTATTTGTTACACTCAGATTTAATTAATTTCAGTGCTTATAATGTATGCAACCATTTTGCTTGCTGTCAATGTGGATTTTAAGCAGCTTGTACTTTGATGTTTAAATATATTGGAGGAACCTTCACCTCACTAGTTGCTACGGAAGGTTCACGTCAGCACCTTGTAATTTAATTTGTCATTTTGATTAACTGTTGATATAATAATTATTATTATTTTGTTGGTTTTACATCACACCAAGTACTTTTACGGTTTTGGAGACGTCGATGTGCGGGAATTTTGTCTCACGAGTTCTTTTACATACCGTACTAGTAAACATATCGACACGACGCTGACGTATTTGAATACCTTCGAATACAATTAGACTGGACCGGAATCAAACCTGTTGATATTGTGATCATAGTCACGAGACCTCCAGTTTTATGTAGAATCCGAACTACAGGTACGTGACTTCTCATTGCAATAATCCCACAGTGGCTCACACGGTTGAGGCGCTGGCCTTCTGACCCCAGCTTGACAGGTTCGATTCTGGCTCAGTCCGGTGGTATTTGAAGGTGTTCAAATGCGTCAGCCTCGTGTCGATGTATTTACAGGCATGTTAAAGAACTCCTGTGGGACAAAATTATGGTAGCTCGGCGTCTCCGAAAACGTAAAAACAATAACGTTATTAACTCTCTAGGAATCAAACCGTAGTGCGTTGGTACAGAAGCCAATGAAAATCCCAGTTGGCTATCGCACCCTAGGATTATTTATACCTTATACTTAAAAAAAAAGTTTGACCATGATTTAATCAACTTGCCAAATGAAGGGTTAAACATGTTTGTACCCGCTGGCTTTTCGAATGTACGCAGCGGTACATCAGCCGCCAGCTGCCACTCGCTCTGCTTGTGCAAGATAACCACGTCAAGGGGATCGAACAATCGTCACGTGCACGCCAGTATTCCTCGGGGAATTATCTCCACATATCACGTTTCCATTGAGAGGGGAAGCAAGAGTAATCATCTTTCACTTCGCCAATGAAAGTGCTTATGGACGTTCTCAATTTGATGGATGAGTATCTGCCTCAGTCTGTTTCCTGCATGACTGAATTTCCGCTGAAGAGTCTATTCAGAATTAATTTACATTACTTAACACAGGAATGTCTATGTTTCCATTAATTTACGATATTTCTTCCCAAGCGATAATTAAATTATTATATAATTCAATTTACAGCTACTAAAAGGGTCTTTGGTCCTTCAAAATACTGGTACTCAGGTATGTAGCAGGCAGATATTGCGGTGGCACGCGGTGAAGGTGCCGCCTTAAATCACGACCGCGTTCGCTACCTCGCAGGCCAGACAGCTCCTTGATTGTACCATGAGGCTTAGAGAGTCCCATTCAAGTAGTAGACGAATAGGATATCGAACTGAGGTAGAGATACAACTAATCAGACTGTTAGGTTTATCAATATCAAGGTCGATTAAATGAAGACTTTAAAAAAATATCAATAAAATCATTTTAAAATTAAAATCTTACTTACTGACAGTTTTACTTTTATTGTCATTCATTTCAATTTAAACCGTGGAATGGATCCTAAATTATCTTAAAAGTGTCTGTAAATAAATTGCAATATTGCTTAATATGTTTCTTTAATGCACTCTGTATGAAAAAGTACATGAAAAGTGACAATACTAAGAATTTCAGTTATGTCAATCAATTGTAATCGTCTTTCTAATTGTATTTTTTAATATTAACCTGATACTTGATTTTCATACCGGACAGGACAAATAAAAACCAATGTCGGGTTTATTTTATTTTTCTCTGTTTGTTACTCTGTTAATAACAATAGTGCTACTGGCTTTTCCCACTAACTACTCTTTTACAGTTTTCGGAGACGCCGAGGTGACGGAATTTAGTCCCACAAGAGTTCTTTTGCTTGCCCGTAAATCTGCCGACACGAGGCTGACGTATCTGAGCACTGAGCCAGGATCGAACCTGCCAAGTTGAGGTCAGAAGGCTAGCGTCTCAACCGTCTGAGTCACTCTGCCCGGCTGTTACTCTGTTAGTGGTGGTGGCGGTGATTTTAGTTTTAAGAGAAAGTATAACTGGGCAACCATCCTCTATTAACACTAATCAGAAGGAAACAATGGAAGAGATCCGACTCTTCAAAGAATGAAGGAATCGGTGAAAAAAAGACACGAAGAGTGTGAAAATGAAAGACACCCTAGACCTCGAATGCTCTCATACAGTAGGAGTTGACGAAGGAATAGGATAGGATAGAGGAAAGTAAGGAGCCTGGTACAGGTGCAAGCATTGCCAGGACTCAGCTAAGGGCCCCGTGGTTGACAACCCACGCTCCCAAGTTAAGAGCCCTTGGGAATCCCTTTTAGTCACCTCTTATGACAAGCAGGTGTTAGTATGGATGTTAATCTACAGCCCCCACCCACAAGGGGAGATTTCTCTGTTACAGCATGACGGGAAAATGGATTGAGGAATTTTCATGAAACTTTGTATTTAAGTTTGGGATAGAGGTGGGTGGGTGTGGGTGTGGGGAGCGTATCCTAGCTATAGGCACTGTAGTTCTAACATTTATCAGCAGAGGAGGCTTCAGAGGGGGGCTAAAACATAGAACTCGATTCATCTCCCGGTTCGTTTTATAGGAAAATTGCTAATGACAAGATTGAATTAGAATATTGCTTACAAACTTTATTGTCCTAAAATGTTCCAATACAGTAAAAAATAAGGAAAATTAAGTTACGGTTGTCTAAAACTTTTAAGTCCAAGAGCCGATAACTAACTCTGTGGAGATCACACCAGCAATGTTTTAAATGCTTTGTACATCTCTCTGCACTTCGTGAATATTATACCAGTAGAAAGAAATTAAAAAAAAAAACGATGGAACTGCACAGACCAGCAGAGAGTGAGTAAAAGAGTGCATCACAAGTCGCTAACAAGAAGAGGCTGAGAGTCTCAGCAACCACGTAAGGGGGTCGACAAAAATGTAATAATGTACGTCCTAAGTGACAGTTGTGTCAACGACAGATATAACAGCTAACTCTAAAAGAGAGCTGCTAAGGAGGTCATCCAGGCAACGTCCCAAAGGCTTTGAAAATCGGTAGAGATAGATTACTATCTGATGGTAGAACACCTTAGCTGCTCACAAAATAAGTTCCGTACCCGGACGAGTCCATGTGCTGCAGCGAGAGAGGAGAAACATTCACTTCGCTAGTTGCTGCGAAAGTGTTCAACTCAACTCCTCGTAATAATTGTAACTGCATTGTTAGTTAAGATCTCAAGTGAGCAGCACAAGAGTAGTTACTCCCTCTAATCTCACGGTTCCGCACTGGTTTATGCCATCCACTTCTATCTACTTTATTGAATATTATCCTGACACTGTACTTGGTTTACGGTCCGTCTGAAAGGGAAGGCGGGCAAAGAGGAAGACCTGAACACAAAGAGATCCAAATGCGCTAATACCTCCGTTTGTAATAATGCCAATATAATCTTATTACCTGAGTGTATTACTAATGCTGTAGGAAACGTTATTGCCGTCATTTAACACTTGTACATTGACTGTCTTCGGTAAATACTGGCGAGACGGAAGAAGACACAGGAGTGGTAGTTGACAGACGCACCTCCTTGTCGAGTCGATCCAACTTCCTGCCTAAGTCACTCTGGTCTAGGTGCACATGGAGTACAGTAGTATTGTTTGTTCTATCATATCATCACTGTTTAGCAGTGTGAACCGTTTTAAGCTTTCATGTTTGATTTAGCGGATTGTGGTATTCAGCCAAATAGCCTATTTACTGGACCTACCAACAGAAACGAAACTTCGAAGCATGGAAATCATTAAATCATTATTCAAAATCCCAGTTCCGTCAAGAATGCTAAATAAATAGTCAACAAAAATATAACCATGCGGGTACAACCGCTAGTCTCCACCTAGTATAAAACAAAGTCCTTGATCACGTCTGTCTGTCTGCCTACTCCGTCCGTCCGTCCATCCATCCATCTGCATTTAGGGCTGTTGCCCGGATCTTTTTCATTCTTCCGTTGCCGATACGTCAGTGTAACGTTAAACCACTAACAAATAATAATAATAATAATAATAATAATAATAATAATAATAATAATAATAATAATAATAATAATAATAACATCCTCTGGGCATGATCTGCCTAGTCTGAATATTGCCTGATATTCTCCAGGTTTTGCTTCTAGTTATTGCTGTGTTCTGACATTGAAATATGATTTGTATGCGAGTGGGACTAGTGAGTTTTCTCTGTAATGAACGGGTGAATTAATACGTTTAACCAACCCTCTAAAATTCTTGTTTTTCAAATATATTGAATAATTTTATTGATTTCGTTTCCGGCATATAATACTTCTATAGTTTCGGAACCGTGTGTGGAGCGGAGGGTGTTCCAAAACATGAACAATTGCAAAATCGATATCATTTCTGGACAAGACGTGAGGCAAGTGTGTTCAATATTTTCTCGTAAAGGAGAAGGTCCAATGTACCTAGTAACAAGAGTCTGGCATCGGTATGACATCACCAAGTGATTCAATAGCGCCGTCATATTGAGGTACTAAAATCGCCGTGCCGTGAGGCTAACAATTAGTAGAGCTCTAAAGCGTGGTAGCACGTCTTGTGAGGTTTCGTCTGATTACAGTAATTTATACTAGTATATGGCAAGAACAAAAAAGAAATAGAGAACATTTGAGAAAATTGTTGTGCGAAGGAGTAAGAACTACATTTTCTTTCTTTTGCAAAATGTCGCGACGCATGGACAATAGATGGCTTCAGACTAATCGAAATCGCAGTCGAGTGGATAGAGCGGTATATCAGAATTTCAAAAAGTCCAAAATTACCAATGTCGAGCATCAAAGGGCTTATCGAGAACTTCTCAAATTTAAGGTGGCCGAACTTGGTGAGGCTAGTTCCGTCCTACTGGAGACCCAGCCGTGCACATCTACTGCCCCAAGGATGGTAAATGATTTCGAAGATTTATTTCGAATGAAGATATAAATTATCAACAATAGGATTTTAAACGTATAACTAGATACAGCCTCCGTGGTTCAGGCGACAGCGCTCCGGCCTCTCACCGCTGGCTTCCGTGGTTCAAATCCCGGTCACTCCATGTAAGATTTGTGCTGGACAAAGCGGAGGCGGGACAGGTTTTCCTCCGGGTACTGTGGTTTTCCCTGTCATCTCTCATTCCAGCAACACTCTCCAATATAATTTCATTTCATCTGGCAGTCATTAATCATTGCTGCAGAGTAGTGCAATAGGCTTCGGCAGTCGGCACAATTCCTGTTCTCGCCGCTAGATGGGGGGGCTTTATTCATTCCATTCCATTCCATTCTTAAACCGTTCAAATGGCTGGAAACAGGCTGTGCGTATTCAATTACCTGATACTCTGTTTCGACGATATCTGTCAAACGGAATGCGTTCTGTAGAACAGAATAGGCGTTAACCCCAACACAGCCCCTTTCGAAATTATTATTATTATTATTATTATTATTACTATTAGCACTTCCTTTCTTGGAGAGAAAGGTAACGGTACTCACCATGTAGGTGCCTATTACAGCAAGTTCCACACTCCTAACATATACCCCGATATAACTTCGTCGTCACCATCCACTCCTTTTCCTCGCAGAAGCTTATTTTTCTTTTTTTTTCCTTTTTTTTTTCTTTTTTTGTCGAATGTGTTTAACGGTCTGGCCAGTCGTTATAAGAGTCGTATTTCCTTTTGACTCCGTGAAACTTCGGTCTTGGTTTTGTTACCCTCTTCACCGCGTGTATTTTCGGTACTAGTTTTATGTTTTACAGGCCACAAGTCGTTTTGACAATTTCAACGTCTTCATTATTCCTTATTTAGCTGAATGACTGAAAGTAATTATTCATTTCACTAATTTTTATCAATATTTGCACGTTGCAGGGCTGATATGGAACTGACAATGGAAACGGTCAGAAAGTGAACACAACTTCCTATTTTTGGCTATATTACCAACTTATGAAGCCTATGAGTCATGTAAGCGTGGGATCAACTTGTGAGAATCAAAACAGTGTCATATTACTTTAATATTTATAATAATTGCTCTGTCAGTAAATCGCGCTTCTTTAAAATACGTGAGAAAAAGGTGTACCGGCAGGAAGAAAGCACTGATTGTTATTATTATTATTATTATTATTATTATTATTATTATTATTATTATTATTATTATTATTGTCTGTTAGGTCATCAGCCCAGAGGCTGGTTGGATCCTCAGATAGCACCACCAAAGTTTATGCGGTTATAAGGAAACCGCAAAAACCAATGGCAGCACCAAAATGAGGCGTACTAGGCAAGATGAGGAGTGAGGTAGTGTACCGTTCCCGTCTAAAATACAGTCTACCGGCGCCAATCGGAGAGCTGCGTGCGCGGTTCGTAAAAATATGATCAGGGCAAAAATAAATTAAAAGTCTCAGGATGAAAATTATACCATGGGTATGTGAACGGGAAACAGTAACATAGTTCCGAAATGAAAATCAAATAAAGGGGTAAGATGGATTTATTATCAAAGAAAAACATTATTAAAAATCGAAAATAAACAAAGTAATGTTAAAACAAAATAATATGGTTCAAATAAATACCAGAAAATTAATATATGCCGTGCACATAATTAACGCAAAGATTGTTACAAAAAGACGGGCAATGTCCCGTTCTTTAAAATAAAAATATTTACAAAATAAAAATAACGACCTGGGGAAAAAATACACACTTCGCCTCGATTCAACGCAGTTAAGTTCATCTTATCGTATCCTGACGGATATCGTTCCATTTACGGTTTTAGGACATGCCGCGACAGAATAAAATTATGCTAACTCCGATTCATAATTAAAAATTATATATATACAACACTCATCAACAAATCAATGTTTCAGGGCCCTAACTATAGCTACACAGAATCTAATAATAGGCCGCTTTGTTACAAATTGGATGGCATGAAAGCCTACTTCCCAGTAAAATGAGCTCGGCCTCATATTAAAAAAAAAAACAAGTCTTTATCAACGATGACAATGACATGATCAACAATAAACATATATCACAATTCAATAAAAACAAAACACTTCAAATAAACCTGTAAAATTCATGCAAATAAAATAAACAAAGAAAATCTGTGTATCCGTTATCTGAAATACGAGCAATAAGATGCTAAACTCCTTCATATTAAAAGAACACGGAACTCCTGGCTCAGCTGTCCATATGTTGGTCTTCACTTGACACGCCGAATTATAACTCACGTAACACTTCTAATGAGCCAGCTATGAAGCATTTTGCCTCGCAAGAAAAGATCGCTGCCACTCACTTCTCTGTTTATAAAACTAACACAAGGCCTCGAACTCAACTTAAGGCTTCAATACACATTCATTTGGCCTTAAATACATATTCCAATTTAACACGGCTATGATACGACATACGGCACATCTGGCCTAACACTTCGGAGACTATGGGTTCGACTCTTATATTATCACTGAACATTCAAGGCAAATCAAGCCTCTTTCGCTTATCATGCAGCTTACACCATTATATATCCCCTGTTTTATATACCAGGCACCCACGTCCTGTATAAACACACATTGTAATCTCAGTATCCGGCTAATCTTGCCTTTTTCTCGTAAATTTATAACACAATACCAATTAGCTAGTCTTCTTTGCCGATCTAAAAGATACTAGTTCAACGATGCACGTACACGCTGGTTCCACTCCTGTAAACATGCTACATGCCTTTAAATAAAACGTTCCCTACTGAAATTTATCCCAAAACGCGCTTTAGGCTGTGCAGCCTCTTTAATAAAAGAGTCTAGATCTTGTTACAATAAAAATGGAATACACAATTACCTCTTGACAAACATATCCTCATCTACACCTAACATTTCCCTCTTTACCATCTAATAAAAAGGAAATAAAATAATATATAAAATCAGGGTTCAAACATGCATCTTCCCTGAACCATGACATTAAACTATAAAAAGGAAACATAGCTCAGCCGCACAAGGACTGGCATTTATAGCTAAATTACTATAGGATCGTATTAGCCTAATTTCTTCTATCTAAGCATACCTAGAAGGTTTTTAAGATGAACTTATCTGTTTGTCTCAGCTGCTTCATGGCTCCAGGCCGCCGTGTCAGGAAAATTACGCCATATTTGTAACAAACTGCATGGCGCTATCAAATACACTGCAGGTCGTTTCTTCCTCCATCATCCTTGAAATGTGGTGCTACGCACACACCATTAGATTGTACCGGAACGATAACGACGATTCGCACACGTTTTTCGCGATTACCGGACGCGTGTCGATCACGTTATTTGGACAATCCAAATGCAACATACAAATACGGGTTCGGAAATATCGACAGTAACTATCGTCTTAGTTATATTCACTTGCATATAGGTATTATATTCTCAAAACAATAACGTTTCAGCTTTCACATACTTTATATACTTGTTCGATTAAAAACCGTCACTGTAAAAGTCACTTTCATACAACGCTGGCTGAAAATAAGGAACACCGACCCGCACAGTTATCAGCTTCAAGATAGAGTGACTTTCCATCTCCAGAAGCTGCTATATACACCAAACTTCCGGTATTAGTCATATCATCAGGGAATCCACTGATGCGATGACGTTATTGCTCGCCCACTACTCTGCAAAAGAACTGATTCAATAGAAATATGTTAATTACTTTATTAATTCAAATTAAGTATTGCAACTGTCTATAGGTAGTTTTTTTATGTTTAACTGGCTTCTATTTCATATTAAAAACGTGTAGTATGGCTTTATAACAGATTGCCTAATAAAATAAAGAGTAGTGCAGCACTGTAAATCTCAAAGTTGGTAAGACTGACTTAATTTGTTTTGTAAATCCCTTCATTCTGCCATAACGCTTCCAGGGCTGTGATTGGTCCTTTTTATTATCGGCCGCTCTCAAACACTCTCGTAAATCCCCGATTGAGTCATACGGAATACCCGAGATATTCGCTGTTGCTATGAAAGATAAGCCACGCGCTGCCGGGATACTGCATTACGCAACTTCTATATTACACCATATTATATAATTACTATTTGGGGCATATACGATATGGCACAGTAGTTTGCCATTGCTTTCCTCACTGGGTCAGAAAGTGCTGTTGCAGCACGACTGACCCTATGAGTAACACCTTTCATAACACTCAGATGCACTAGTCGTGCTCTGAATGTCAATACTCAGCACCACCCATACCCCCAGCAGCTTCCATATTGTCACAGCCATGGATGAGACTGGGACTTCGGTGAAAGCTACACTTTACTCTGACCTGTGCCAAGGGATGGATACAAAAGTACTGTATCCATCAAGAAATGGCAGCAGGCTGGATTATTATTATTATTATTATTATTATTATTATTATTATTATTATTATTATTATTATTATTATTATTATTATTATTACTTGTTCGTATCGGCCTCCTAAGGATCAAGTTATTTCAGCTGTCTTCTCTGGGCTTTGATCTTTGCCCAGTGCTCCTTCATTCGTTGCCGGTGTTGCTTTTTTCTTTCTTCCGTCCACGTCTTTCCCGTCTTCAACTTTGGCCTTTCTTGAAAACCCTGGTGGTCTTTTAGTTTCCTCCTGAGTCGGTTGCGTTCTTGTATATCTTCAATAGTGATCCCCATCTCCTGTAGATCCCTTTCCAACTCCTTCAACTAGTTTGGCTTGACATGATCTGGTTCGACAATCGTGTGTTCATTCTTAGTAAATGACCATAAAATATAATTCTCCTTCTCCGCATGACATCAGAGATCTTATGGACATGTGTACACAACTCATGGTTATGCTGACGTCTATATTCATCTTTGTCTTTAATTGGGCCAAGAATTTTCCTTAAGATACCCTATTTCTTTCGTTAATTTCCAATTTTTCTATCAGGCCTTTCTTGTTCATAGCAAGGCATTGCGCTGCATACAAAACCTCCAGTATTATGACAGTACAATAATGTCTGAGTTTTGCGTTCAAGGATATGGACTTTTTGTTGTAAATGCCTTTGGTCAGTTGATAAGCCATTTCCATTTTATTCATGCGCGACGTGGAAGTTTCTTTTCCAGAGATGTTTGGTTCTATCCACTCGCCGAGATATTTAAATTCATCTGACCGTTTGATTGCCCCATGGTTTAAGTTAAACTCTCTTTGTGCTGGCTTGATGTTAGTTACGAATTGAGTTTTCTCCAAAGATATATGGAGGTCTGCTTTTTCCGCCTGTGTCTTGAGATGATTAATTTGCTTTCTAGCCTTGTCTAAGGAACCAAAGAAAATTGCTAGACCATCGGCTAAATCTAGGCAATCAATTTAAACTTTCCTGTTCTTGTCACCTAAACTCACGCCATGTTGAAGCCCATCGTTGTTAATTTCTTTGCGCCACTCACGGATGACATTTTCAAGGATGCAATTGAAGAGCTAGAGTGAAAGCCCATCTCCCTGCCTAACTTCTGTCTTGAATTTCTCCTCTGAACTTAACGCTGGAGGTTGTGTTAGCTAGAGTCCATTCGATGATTGCCCTGTTTTTCTCATCCATGCCAATTTCCTTTAGGACTTGAATAAGGGTCATTATATCAATTGAGTCGTAGGCCTTCTTGTTCCTTAGTTTCAGATATGAGAGGATATTTTTCAGATTCATAATTTGCTTGGCACAAGAGCGATCTTTCTTGAACCCTCCTTGGTACTCTCCCAGTTGTGGATCAAATTGTTGTTCTGACCTAATCTGCAGAGCTTTTGAGAGAATTGTGTAAGATACAATAGGAGGTACATGCCACGGTACTTTTTAATATCCGTGTTGTCCCCTTTCTTATGCAGTAGTGAATCAAGGCAGAAGTCCAGTCATGAGGAAGTTTCTCGGTTTCCCAAAACTTATTGATGATGTCAGTCAATTTATCAATCATTTAGTCACCAGCATACTTCCACAATTCAGCAGTTATCGAGTCCTCACCTGATGCCTTGTTATTCTTAAGGGACTGGATAATTTGTTTAATTTCTTCTTTCGTTGTAGGGGTTGAATCTGGGTGGACAGGTTTTTTATCTCCAAATAAGTGGATATCGAAATTTCACAATTGAGAAGAGATTCAAAATACATAGCTATAATCTGGCAATTATCTTTGTCATTGTAAGTTAGTTTTCAATCCGAGTTTTTGAACTGTAAGCTTGTTTGATTATACTTGTTTAGATTGCGTTTGAAGGTTCTGTAAAAGTCCCGTGTGTTGTTCCACTGGAAGTCTTGTTCAATCTGTGTTAGTTGATTCTTGTTGTAAGCACGTTTTACATTTCTAATAGTTTTTGCCGCGCATTGTCGCTCGTTCCCGAAGTTTTCCCAGTTATCTTGGTTATTTTCCGAATTCCATTTTCACCAGGCGAGTTTTCTTTGATTTACTATTGAGTGATATTCATCATTTCACCAAACACGTTTCTTTGACTTTATGAGTGTGTCTGTTTCCTTTGCTGTTGTAACCAAGGTCTGTTGTAGCTCTTCTCAGTTCTGGGAATTCAGGGATTCTAGTTTCTTCGTAAATTCAGGATATGAGCGTAGATTTTCACTATCAAATCGATTGATCTTCTTCAAGTAGACTTTCCCGGTGTTTCTCGGAATCAGTTTAACTTTGATTTTGGATAAATAGTGATCCGAATCTAGACTGGCATTCCTTGGAACCTTCACATTCTGTATCTCTCTTTGAGCTTTGCGGGAGACTGCAATGTGGTCAATTTGAAACTCTCCGAGATTGGGATTCGGAGATGTCCAAGTCTTCTGCTTCCTGGACAGGTGTTTGAGTGCTGTAGATTTCATAACAAACTTGAAGGCCTTACATAGCTCCACGAGCCTCCCTCCGTTGTGGTTTGTTCTCTGCTGTGCCGAACAGTCCCGGTAATGTTTTGGAACTTTCTCTCTATACTCAGCTGTGCATGGAAATCTCGAAGAAATATAATCGTGTTTTTATCTGGGATTTTACAGAGAACGTCTTCATGATCTTCCCGGAATTTATCTGTTCCTTCTGGGTCTCTCTTATTCTCTTGATTGATTGGCACATGAACATTCACAATAGTGTAAACTTTGTTTGTGCTCCGGAAGGAGAGTGTTGAAACTCGGCTACTAGGTGAAGTGAAGTTAATGACTGAGTCTAGAATCTTCCTACTGACTATGAAAGCTGTGCCAAGGTGCGGAATAGTTTTTAGAACATGTTTACATGTTTTCCTTAAAATATTCTGTAACCCTCTCACTCAAGACTTGTTCATCAGTGAATTTTGTTTCTGAATCGTTGCAATCAATATTTGATGTTGGGATACAGTATCTGTTAGTTGTTTCAATTTGCCAATCTTTCGAAGGGAATTTGTGTTAAAGGTAGCAAAGAAATTCCGGCGTTTGTGTTGGATCTTTCCTGGAGTCTCCAATATCTCCGTGCATGTCGGTGCAGGCTCCCCAGAATCCGAAGGCCTCCATGATTATTATTATTATTATTATTATTATTATTATTATTATTATTATTATTACGGAAATATTGAGTGATAATATTTTAATTATTCTTCTTCCCATCAGTAGCACAAAGTCTCACGACTCACAAGTTAAGAACCACAGGTATAGATGAGTGCGCCATCTCTTGTGTGTTTCCCTATCATGTGTATAACCTCGAGATGTTATCTGGGGTATTAGACCACTAGCTTCCCTTAATGGACGGCAATCAACTACACCGTGGTTTATTGTGCTTAGGCCAACAATGAAATTCTTTGTTGGGGAGGATAATTTATCTCCGATCTCTATCTGTTTTAGACGTTTTAAGTTCAACCTTGAGTCTCCCGTGTGACCTTTACCACGGAGATGGAGGTCGTTACTGACTTTTAATCTGTTCAACGAAGTAGTAATTGAGTAATGGGATTGTACTTTGGTTGTAGCTCCCTGGTCACGGGATGTGAGTTGTAATATATGAGTCTGGCTGGCAGGCTCGTGGGTCACGGTCAAGCTCAGCTAACCTTGTTTCGTACATTCCGAACCTAATTGATTGTACGGAAGTCAGCTCTCTGGAGTACAGACCAACAGCTTTAACATGGAGTTGGGAAGGTGTTTGGCAAGCACGATACTTAATTACGTTGCTTTGCCGAAATTATTATGCAAAAGGAAGAACCAAACCAAGTCCCAAGGTGCTACATCCCTGATGAGCTTGGACCACCGAAGGACTGCTGTTCAGCACGGTCTGCATATAACAAGTGCCATGATGACACCGAGATGAATACTCTGGGGCGCTATTCTTTGCTTCCTAGACCGCGGCCGCTGTATCACCGTCAGATAGCTCCTGAATTATTCTCAGGCAGGCTGAATGGACTTTGAACCAGTTCTTAGATCCAGTTAAAAATCCCTGAAAGCAACCAAAAGATCACTGGCAAGAAAAACAATAACAAACTAAACAAGAAAACAATAACCGTGAAAAAATCGCTAACTTCCACCCTAAATTAATTAACAGATCAAATAAGGAAATAAATCTATTACTGAGGTCCCAGCAACGAATCTTGCGGAACTCCAGCCATATAGTTATGAGACTTCACACTCATATGTTTCATCAACACTTATGATTAATAACAACTATTCTCCATTTCTGTACAGGGCACCGTATACTAATCGTCACGTCGTCACAAATTGTGTTTAAGAGGTTATGGCTTAATGCTCGGCGACTATTATTCCCACGAATTAACCTGGTACTCTTTTCTGGTGTGGAATGCGAGAACCCAAAATATATGTGCCTCCCCAGAAACGGAAGTCTTGTTTAAATTATTAGACCCTTAAACAGTAATCGAAATAGCGTCCTTCTGGGTGACTCTAGCGTCTCCACCACCTTGAATAGGCCCTTCAAATAAAAGAACCTCGTTAGATTTCAGAAGCACTTTGAAATTAAGCTTAGTTTTAAAAGTGCTATGGAATCCACACCAAGTTCTGACCGAAATACCGGTGGTTATACTGCTACTGACATGACAATAATTCGAGTTACAAGGCATATTTCACCCACCCACATGCAGGACGCTGGCAGAATTGAAGAAGTATTGCTACAGAGTAATCTCTAGACGATGTACAGAGTGCCTGAGGAGCAAAGTCAACAACTCTACCAGCATCTTTACATTCACGGTTTTGCAACTGCAGTAAGTTATATCCTTTCTAAATTTATGAATATGTTTTTCTTTCAGGGTTATCAAGGTTCTTGTTGAACAGTGGAAGTCTGCACGATGCCCCTGGGTGAGAGATAAGATGCGACTACGTGGGTGGCAATGGAGCAAAACAACGTGTATCTTAGACATCGACCGTGGAAGACATTCCGTCATAAATAAACACTGTATACTAGCATAGTCAGAGCACGAGAAAACTTAGTGGAAATTAAGGACCTTGCCATTTCTTATTTTGTTGCAGTACTCACAGTCTACAATTTACGACTCAGAACTCTGAGTCACGTCATATTTTTTTCCTGGTATCTTTTTTTATAAATATATGTTAAATTAAAGACATGTCTGGCTTTTGCGACCACTTTTTATTGCTTATTGCTTTATTGCTTATATAAATATACATTTTACTGTATTTTGTCATGAAATCATATTTGACCAAATGAAATGGCACAACAGCTTATTTTTGGTCATATTATGATTGTTTAAACCATTTTTTTTTTGCCGTTAATGCAAAGTAAACATGAAAAAGACCAAACCAATGATGGTTGATCGGCAAGGTCAAATCCAACTTACAGAATGTTTAAAGGACCTGAAGATAGTTAAGGAATTTGTATAGCCTACCTTGGGTCAGTCATCAATGATACGGGAAGCTATGAAATAGGGATCAAAAGGCGTATTGTTCTAGGTCGTGCTACAAAGGTTACATTTACTGAGACCTGGCAGAACCATCATCATCATCATCGTCATCATAGGTTGTTCTGCCATCTGGTAGGCCCAGTCATGGCTGTGACCTCCATATCTCTCGATCTTGTGCCCTTTTCTTCACTTCTGCATAATCTTCCTTTCTTTTTCTAATGCTGTCTAATAAGTGATATCGTCTCCTTCCCTTTCCTCGTTTTCCTTTTATCATGCCTTCAATTGCTACTCGTAGTAATGTATTGTCTATGCCCTATCCAATTTTTCTTCCTATTTTGGATTACGGTCAGCATGCTCTTCTCTTCTCCCACTCTCTTCAGAACTTCCTCATTTGATATTTTATCTTCCCACTTTACTCCTTCAATTCTTCGCCAAATCCACATCTCAAAAGCTACGAAGATGCGCTTGGTGGAATCACTAGTGTTCTCAGTCTTTTTGTACGGCTGTCAGGCCTGGACGGTGAATTCTAGGGACAAAAGTCGAATTGATGTCTTTGAGATGTGGTGTTGGCGGAGAATGGTGCGTGTATTCTGGACGGAAGGAACGACTAATGTTTCAAATTTGAACGAACTGAGCATCAAGGAATATTATTTAACCGTGTGAGTGAGTGTTAGCTCCAGTTCCTTGGCGACATTTTCAGAGGAGAAGGAGGGAACTTGGGAAAACACCATCTTGGAAGGCAAAGTTGAAGGCAGTAGAACACGAAGAAGAACAGCAAGTATACGGTTAGATCAGGCGAAGAAGATCACTGGCCTATCTCTTTAGATCATGTTAAGCAAAGCTGAAAACCGCTCTGAATGGAGGCATCTCAGCAAGGCTGTAACGCAGAAATGATAGAGTTAAGAAGTTTCGACGCTCAGCAATGAGCGAAATGACTAATGATGATGATGAACGCTAAGTAATTTTGTTGGTGTTTGGTTAATTCGAATTTGCCTTCCTTCGAAATAGGGGCTGCCTGGCCGAGGCGGTAAAGGCGTGCTCGGTTCGCCCGGGAGTACGTGGGTTCGAATCCCCGTCAGGAAGTCGTAAGATTTAAGAAACAAGATTTCCACTTCCGGAGGTGCATATGGCCCTGAGGTTCACTCAGCCTACACCAAAAATGAGTACCAGGTTAATTCCTGGCGGCAAAGGCGGCCGGGCGTAGAGCTAACCACTCTACCCCATCACGTGCCGAGGTTAACAATGCTGGAAGCCTTTACCGTCCACTCCTCCAAGAGCCTTCGTGGCCTGTACGGAGGTGACTTTGCTTTGCTTTGCTTCCTTAGAAATATTTTGTGGTTAAATGTGGTTTGGCCAGCAGTCAGTTGTCACAATAGAAAGGAAAACGTAATGTTAGGAATATATGGCCATTTTGCTGCCGGTCAGCCTCATCTACAAACCGGTCACCACTCCCGAACATTTCCTGTTCAGTGGTTCCAACCCCTACGCTGTCAGTGTTTCTTAATATAATCAGAATTGCTTCGTTCTCTCTACAGCGAAGTGTTATTTCAGTTAAACACATATATTTTAGTTTTCGTGGGAAAAAATGAGTTTATTCTGTTTTAAATTGGACAAATATTTTCCTGTACCAAATAGGAGTTGATATTCACGTCTTTTGTGTAGAATAAAGAATTACTCTTCAAGCAATTTATGGAGAATATTGAATTTCTTTTGCGTCACATTTCCAAGGTTTTACGCCATATATTTTGCATCTTATAGGGAATATAACCAGAGTTGCTAGGCCATAGAAATTCGAGCCCTACCTATATCAATCTGTAAATATTTTGTCTGCGGGTGTCAAACTTAAACTGGAAACACGAAACATGTGATGGAGTAGAAGAGATGAACAGACCGTTGACTGACGACAACAGCGCCGTTTTCAAAGAAGAGCCGAAGTCACAGCCTACAAAATGTACGCAGTGATGATGGAATTCCGAGAAACTGTGTATATTATTCCAGGTTTGCCAGGTTACAGCTTACATTTGTCTGAAAATTAATGTTGTCAACTCACCTTTTCTTTTGTTATTACTAGCAAGGTCTCCATGAGCCGGAGGCTCCAGGTAGGGACAGATAATTTTCCATATTTAAATACGAACAATTTCAGTAAGACGCAGCATTAGATTCAAACATTAGAACTAAAATACTTGATTAAGCAGGAGTAAGGGAACTTCCCTGACGTCAGCAATTTCTTCAAAATATTTTACAAACATAACATACATCTTTATTACAGGCACGATTTTCAACGTTCAGTCTGCGAACTTCTGTGAATGAAATAAACGTCTCCACAATCTAGCATCTAATATCGCCGCCTCGTCTAGATCTGCATCTCTTACTTTGATGTTATTAAAACTCATCCACACCTTGGTCTCTATTTCTCTTACGGTCAAAGACCGAGTTTATTATTATCCTAGATATCCTCTATTCGCTTCATATAATCCCACTACTGAAAATGATTCATACGTACAGTTTCATCCGTCCAGTTCATTTCTACTTATCCATTGTCTCCACATTCCGGGTATCGTCATGCTATTGCTTACACCTGTTAGTATTATTGGGCTTTTCTAAACGTTACCGCAGGTAAACAAAATTGTAAAGGTGACCGAATCTAGAATCCTCCTTAGTCATTCTACTGACCCAGGCAACTTACTCTTAAAACGGGCCGTCAAGACCAAGAAGCCGAAAACTTACGACCTGTTTCAACTAGTACCTTCCAAATTTAAAACATACTCTTCATTAATCAACATCAATATTCAATATTTAAGCCCTGAAAGGGTCCGTTTCTTATGAAGGTTAGCACCCGTCCTATGTCTTCAGGCACAGAATTAATCAACATTACTTTCATTTCAAAATTTTGAGCGATGAGGTGGTTTCTTCTCTGACATGGGGAAAATTACCGCCTCCATGGCAGATCGCTTTCTCCCCTACCAGAGCAGTAAAACGGAGAATTTTTCCGACTCATCGGGTATATCTCGGACACAGATAAGTAAAAGGGCATACACTAGTTTCCGCGCTGAGACTCTTGTGTACTCGTTCTCAAAAAAAGTAAAAGTACGGCCGGCTTTGATGTTCCTTGCCTTGTGCCGGTCCAATGACAGTTTCAGTAGACTAGGGGCAAATATTATTTGACTCAAGCAGCACCAGGGAGAGTCCTGCAGTATCCAATGAAAACCTGAGAAAATGGATGATAGTTTTCTGTCAAGTCCGCGTGGAGTGACGCGCTGGGTTGCAACGTTTTATCATCCTGTTTCACATCGCGCTAGTTCGTTTGAGAACATGGGTTCTGTTATTAGCAGCATTGGAAAAAGAAAAATGACAACTTCGCTTTCTACTCTTTCCATCCCACTCGCTTCTAGGCAGACCTTTGAAGTGCCGGTTGTTATCCTAGAGAGAAGCACAATAAATACCGGTAATCATTCTCGTTACTGTCATATCAGTTAATTCCAGCTTATATATTCCGAGTCCATCCAGCTTTCACTACCGTAGAGCAAAGTCAACCTGAAACAGAGCAATATAAGGATAAGTTCATCTGGCAAGCCAATTCTTTCTTACGAAATACAATCGATTGCAACTGTTAGCTCAATGCTTTCACTTCGCTGCTCCTCGAATCAATTTCACTCTATTCAGGCTGTAACAAACTTACGGGACACAAGTTCAGGAATTCATTTCTAAGAAACATACAAAAGTAATTACATCCTTCCACATAGGGTTGGTATCAGGAAGTTCACCCTACCGTCGCCTGCCCAGAAAATGGTTTCGTCTGGTTTCACATGCAAATGCCAGGATCGTGTCTTAAATGAGGCAATAGCTGCTTCCTTCCTACTGGTTCTAGCTCGCTTCCATCCCACCTTGGCCGAAAACCTGTATGTGCTAGTTCTATATTAAACTAATAATAATAATAATAATAATAATAATAATAATAATAATAATAATAATAATAATAATAATAATAATAATAATAATAATGTGTAGTGGTTAGCATGATCAGCTGTCACCCCCGGAGGTCCGGGTTCCATTCTCCGCTCTGGAACGGGCTAGAACGGGTCCACTCAGCTTCGGGAGGTCAACTGAGTAGAGTGGGGGTTCGAACCCCGCCTCAGCCATCCTGGAAGTGGTTTTACATGGTTTGCCAACTCTCCTCCAGGCGAATGCCGGGATGGTTCCTAACTTAAGGCCACGGCTCCTTCCTTCCCTTTTCCTTGTTTATCCTTTCCATTCTTCCCATCCCCCCACAAGCCCCTGTTCAGCATAGCAGGTGAGGCTGGCTGGGCGAGGTTCTGGTCCTCCTCCCCAGTTGTATTCCCTGATCCTAAGTCTCATGTTCCAGGACACTGCCATTGAGGCGATAGAGATGGGATCCCTCGCTGAGTCCGAGGGAAAAACCAACCCTGGAGAGTAAACAAATTAAGAAAGAAAGAAAGAAAGGAAGATAATATCAATAATAACATCAATCATCTCTGATCTGCAATTAAGACAATAGCCCAGGTAGCAGATTCCCTATCACTTGTTTACCTAGCCTTTTCTTGAAAGATTGCAAAGAATTTGTGAAATTTATTGAAAATCTCCCTTGGTAAATTATTCCAATCCCTAGCTCCTCTTCCGATAAACGAATATTTTCCCCAATTTGCCCCATTGAATTCCAACTGTATCTTCATATTGTGATCTTTCATGTTTTTAAACACACCACTCAAACTTATTCGTCCACTAATGAAATTCCATGCCATCTCTCCGCTGACAGCTAGGAACATACCAATTAGTCGAGGATCTCGTCTTCCCAGCCAATAAATTTTCAATAATAATAATAATAATAATAATAATAATAATAATGATAATCTTTCTTTCCTCCAGGGATGGTTTTTCCCTCGGATGTTGCGAGGGATCCCACCTCTACCACCTCAAGCGCACTGTTCTGGAGCGTGAGACTTTGGGTCGGGGATACAACTGAGAAGGGGACCAGTACCTCGCCCAGGTGGCCTCACCTGCTCTGCTGAACAGGGGGCTTGTTGGGGAGGGGGGCGGGCTTGGAAGATTGAAAGGGGTAGACAAGGAACAGAGAAGGAAGCGACCGTGGCCTTAAGTTAGGTACCATTCCGGCATTTGCCTGGAGGAGAAGTGGGAAACCATAGAAAGCCACTTCGAGAATGGTTCAGATGGGAATCGAACCCGTCTCTATTCAGTTGATCTCCCGACGCTGAGTGGACCCCATTCCAACTCTCGTACCACTTTTCAAATTTCGTGGCTGAGCCGAGAATCGAACCCGGGCCTCCAGGAGTGGCAACTAATCACGCTAACCACTACACCATACAGGCGGACTAATGAAAATAATAACAATAATATCAAACTGATCAGAAATACAAAGAACAAACTTGTAGACCCACACGAATATAAGATAGAAGTATTCAGATTGATTGGCAGGTTACTGAACACAAAACATAGATTTGCCCGTGAATGTAAGCCGTTTCGTTGGAGAACAGTCAACGTCAGATAGGGAAGTCATTCCATCTGTTCTACATTAATAATTGCTCATACTTCAGGATGGTTGCTCTTAATAAAGTATTCCTTGCTCGGGATTGTCATCGAGGCTTCAACTTTCAACTTTTGCGATCAAAAATATACATACATTTCATAATAGTTTTTATCTCGTTCCCTCTGCAAATTGTGTGTGGAGAAAGAACCTTTACAACTTTCCCCTTGCCCACAACCCTCACCAACCCTGCGCACCCTCTTATCAAACAGGAAGGGGTTGAGCTACCCCCACGGACAAGCAGACCTTGATAAATTGCTCTTTTAACAGTAACGTACATATCCTCTCTCCTCTGGGTCATTAGCCGTACTCATACATAAAGCTAAGGCTTCGTTGAAAATAATCGTACTCATAATGTTAATTGCTTGCTATTGTCATCAACGACGCCGGTAATTATGGACTCTTCTGAACATTTTACCAACCAGTCCATGAAATTCCTTCCACTTGCACAGATCCATTTTCAAGCACCCTTGTTCTCCAGTGAAGCCAAATCTGCATCTCTTGGTTTTTCGAAAACTGTAGACTTTCGGAAGAAAAAATAAAACCTCGGCTTTAAGTGGAATACGCGTGAATGCATGTGGGATTTTTGAATTTGACAAGTCACCACATTGTGGATCGGATTCTATCTGAAGTAGAGGTCTTGTAGCTATGATCGCAACATCAACAGTGATATCAAGTTGCAAGCTTGCTATATTTATTTGTTCCCAACTACGTCGAACCATCCTGGAGTCCTGCACCGAGTTAATTGTACTGCTCCGTAAATCAATCTTCCTCCATTCACCATACAAGACCCCACCAGCAAAGCTGGCTCAATTGTAATTGTACCGGGCGAGTTGGCCGTGCGGTTAGGAGCGCACAATTGTGAGCTTGCATCCGAGAGACAGTGGGTTCGAATCCCACTGTCGGCAGCCCTGAAAATGGTTCTCCGTGGTTTCCCATTTTCACACCAGGCAAATGCTGGGGCTGTACCTTAATTAAGGCCACGGCCGCTTCCTTCCTATTCCTAGGCCTTTCCTATCCCATCGTCGCCATAAGACCTACTTGTATCGGTGCGACGCAAAACAAAATAGAAAACTGTTGTTGTTGTCGGGTCATCAGTCAATAGACTGGTTCGATGCAGCTCTCCACGCCACCGTATCCTGTGCTAACCTTTTTTCATTTCTTCGTAACTAATAGGCTACATCTTACTTTTATACTCTAATTTGTTTGTCATATTCATCCCTTACTCTACCTCTTTCATTCTTACCGCCTACACCTTCCTCAAAAATTTACCTGAACAACTCCCGGATGTCTTTATTTGCGTCCTATAATTCCATCTCTTCTTCCGGTGAAGTTTCTAAAAATCGTTCTCCCCTCACCAATTCATTCGTGATTCGATCTACCAATCTCATCTTCAGCATCCTTCCGTACAACCACATTTCAAAAGCTTTTATTATCTCTCTTTCAGAGCTGACCACTGTCCATGTTGCACTTCCACACAACGCCACGCTCCAGACGTATGTCTTCAAACACGTATTTCTAATTCCAGTATCAATGTTCGAAGTGAGAAAATTTCTTTTCTTAAGGAAGGCCTTCCTTGCTTATGCTAGTCGGAATTTTATATCCTCCTTACTTCTGCCTCATTAGTTATTCTATTAGCCAAGTAACTTCTAATCTAATGTTTCCTTCATCATCTGACTTCATTCGACTGCACTCCATTACTCTACATTTGTTTCTTCTTCTTCTTCCTTCGTTATGCCCATTCATAGAACGCGTTTGAACTTGTTAGTTGGTTTGATGGTTTGTGCCTTCTTATCCTCCCAAAATCTCTTCATGAATGCACTGTGTTGCATCTTGCGTTCTGTCGACCACTTCCTACCAGTTGTCTTTTTTGGTTTCTCCCTAAATTTATGATTAGCTACTTTGGTTCTAAAAGCTCCACGATTTTCCATGATGTCGTCTGTAATATTTATTTCTTGGAGGTCCGCCTTAGTTTCTTCTAGCCATTTTATTTTGACCTTCTTTGAGTTGATTACTTTGAATAATCTTTTAGTTAGTCTGTCGCTGTTCATTCTGTAGATATGACCATAGAAATTAAGGCGCCTTTTCCGTACAGCATCAGTAAATCTGTCGGTGAAGGAGTAGAGGTCCGCTGTTTTCCTCTTAATCCACATTCCATTTTCTCTCGTAGGACCATAAATTTTCCTGAGAATTTTCCGCTCCTGCTTTTAATTTCTGTAATTTTAGAGTGACCACCTAAGCATATGGTTTCTGAGGCATATAAAGCTTCGGGCAATACAACTGTCTTGTAGTGTCGTAATTTTGCATTACGCGATATGACTCTTTTGTTGTAGTAATTCCACGTCAGTCTGTATGCCTTATGTAGTTTGGTGTTTCTTTCTACATTGGCACTACTGTCTAATCCTGATGGTAGTATAATTTCTCCAAGGTATTTGAAGGAGGGCACCTGTGAAATTGTGCCGTTTTCCATCTCTAGCGGAGTTCTTTTGCTATTTTGACGTAGATTTTCCATGTACTTGGTTTTCTCGTAGGATATCTGGAGGCCTGCCTTTGATGCTATATTGTGTAGTCTCTGTATGGCATACCTTGTTTCATCCTTGGTCTTAGTAATGATTGCGAGATCATCAGCAAATGCTAAACATTTCACATTGACCTTGCTTCCCAAATTTCCGATGTGCACACCCTTGATATCCTTTTCCCACTCTTTAATAACTTTGTCTAGAACTAAGTTAAACAGAATAGGGGAGATGCTGTCACCTTGACGAACGCCCGTACATATTTCAAAAGGCTCAGAGATTTCTCCAAGGAATTTCACTTTAGAGGTCGTACTTGTGAGGGTCTGCTGGATAAGTGCTCTGGTCTTCTTGTCCACTCTGAGTTCTACATTTGTTTAAGATTTATTTATTTATTTATTTATTTATTTATTTATTTATTTATTTATTTATTTATTTATTTATTTATTTTCATCTTATATTCCTTCTCTAAGGCAAGACTCCGATGTTCAGGTGGCAGCGCGCCTGCCTCTCACCGCTGGGTTCCGTGGTTCAAATCCCGGTCACTCCACGTGAGATTTGTGCTAGGCAAACCGGAGCCGGGACAGGTCTTTCTCTGGGTACTCCGTTTTTCCCCGTCATACTTCATTCCAGCAACACTCTCCAATATCATTTCATTTCATCTGTCATTCTTTAATCATTGCCCCAGAGGAGTGAGACAGGCTTCGGCAGCCGGCACAATTCCTATCCTCGCCGCTAGATGGGAGCTTATTCATTCCATTCCTGACCCGGTCGGATGACTGGAAACAGGCTGCGGATTTTCATTGTTCCTTCTCTAAGACTGTGTCCATACCATTATTATTATTATTATTATTATTATTATTATTATTATTATTATTATTATTATTATTATTATTATTATTATTATTATTATTATTATTATTATTATTATTATAGGTCCGTTCGGCTTTCGGCTAAACAGACACCACACCTGCCTGCAGTCCAGACGTTTCCGGGTTCGATTCTCGATCGAGTCTGCGATTTAATTCCTCTGAAATATGCAACAGTGAATACGCCCCTCTCATGGGGTTGTTGTCGGGATGGGCGGCCTTAAAACTGGGACAGATCGACATCAAATACTGACCTCAATAAAATTGGGAAAAGGTTAGGAAGAAGAAGATAAAACGAATGTATTCGGTTTTTTTTTCGTCGCAGTTTTGAGAGGGCTGATAGTATACACGATGCAAAGACGGCATTCATCATTTCAAAACGTTTTGCCTGTCTGTAAGTCATTCTGTTTTGATTGACCAAGTACAAAAACTGCTAACAAATAAATAGGCCAGTACTAACGTAGAGACATCAGCGGCGGCTCAGTAAGTTTCATACTGGAGGGTTATGGTTTAAAATAATGCAGACACGGATAATATAAGTCTAACATACACTCATGTATTTACATATGCGAGCATAAATATTAAAAGATCGTGTGTCAAATACACCTAGACTTACCTCATTAATACGTCAGATCCACCCTTCTTTCTTGAGCTGTAGCGAATCTCTCAGTCAAAGCCAAGGCATTTTTACTACTCATTGACATCAAACCTCTTCTCAAAGAAACGTAGCCAACGACAACATCTAGAGACGATGGACTTTAAACGTCCTATGCAAGAACACTTGAGGTTTGTGACCAGAAGCTGATATGTACGATTTTACGCTCTATCGCGAAGCCAGATTTCGCAGTTTAGAAGTACTAGTCACTTTCCTTATGGGCTTAAAACCTGTGTCTTGTGTATAACGCATTGAAAAGTAAAAAATAAAAATAAAAATATCGGGAGGGGACGTGAGGGGCTGCCGGGCCGCGGTGGTAAAAGGCACGGCCTTCTTTGGCCGATATCCTCATTCTTCGAAGTGTCGGACCAATTCCATGTTTTCTCTCTGATTAGTGTTATATAGAGGATGGTTGCCTGTTGTACTTCCTCTTAAAACAATAATCACCACCACCAGCATGACCTCGATGGTTTCTCTTCACACATACTCTCTTCTTTCTGAAAATATTCAACTTTTGTCAAGAAATCAACAGATACAAACATGTTCCAACATTACTAAAAATCAATTGGACGCATTTGGATATAGTTTCCAGTGTTCATCAATTTTATAAATGGTCACATAATTAATTTCCGACCGAGCTCCATAGTTGCAGTCGTTTAAGTGCGGCCAGTATCCAGTATTTGGGATATAGTGGGTTCGAACCCCACTATCGGCAGTCCTGAAGATGGTTTTCCCATTTTCACACTAAGCAAATGCTGGGGCTGTACTTTAATTAAGGCAACGGCCGCTTCTTTCCCACTCCTAGCCCTTTCCTGCCCCATCGTCCCCATAAGACCTATTTGTGTCGGTGCGACTTAAAGCAACGTATAATAATAATAATAATAATAATAATAATAATAATAATAATAATAATAATAATAATAATGAGCCCTTGCTGGCAAGATGTGGTGTTTACAGTGCACCATGTCTTCTGGTATGGGCTAGAGCAATTTGTTACATTCATTGACCTGTCTCAGTCTCATCCTTGGCTTTGACGATATGAAAGTGACTGAGGTATGAGCGATGCTATAATACCATTCCTTATGCAGCCAGTCCCTGTTATGATTGGTGTGAAAATATCGCCCATGGGGTCGATTGATGCATGCATTTCAGTGGGCTTGGCAGACTGATATGCAATAGCAACATCTGGCTCGGTTAGGAAAGCAACGGGAAACTACCTCACTCCTCATTTCCCTGGTATGCCTCCTCAGTGACGCCTAGGCTGTCTATGATAGTCTTTGGTGGAGCTCTGGAGGATCAAACCAGCCTTCGGGCTGAATGCCCAACGTACACAATAATAATAATAATAATAATAATAATAATAATAATAATAATAATAATAATAATAATAAATTTCCGCGCATGAAAAAGCCACGGACAGAAGGTAGTTTGAGATATTAATATTGTCTAAAGAGAAAATATTTATTTTACCACTAGATTTAACAGAGATAGGCTATAGTGTATCATCTTTGAATTGTAGAGGAATTATAGCCGTGGTTCGAGAACACGCGATATTCTGAATTGTGAGTCCAATGAACGGAATATCATCATCCGAGTGATTTATGAGTCACCCACTTCGCAAGCAGCAATCTTGCTCACACAACACTTTGTTTGCTAATTTATTTATCGGGATGGCTTCCTGCCGTCTAACGAGCTTACATTACAAATATTGCGTCTGGAGATAAGACTGAGCAGCTGGGAGCTGGGCCAGCAGCTGGTGTCGCGTGCCCACTTCCATCACCTGCCTAGCCTGCAGGTGCTCGGGCTGATGACCTCTGGACCATCATCATCATCATCACCACGTCTCCTCAAGCTTCATAGACCACTACCTCTCATGCGACCTCAATCAACGCCGCAAGATCTTGCTTTATTTTTATTTCCTCTTACAATTTGCTTAACGTCGCACCGACGCAGATAGGTCTTATGGCGACGATGGGATAGGAAAGGGCCAGGAGTATGAAGGAAGTCGCCGTGGCCTTAATTAAGGTACAGACCCAGCATTTACCTGGTGTAAAAATGGGAAAACCACGGAAAACCATGTTCAGGGCTGCCGACAGTGGAGTTCGAACCCACTATCTCCCGAATGTAAGTTCAAGGCTTCACGACCCTAACCGCAGGGCTAACTCGCTCGGTGGAGACCAGCGAGCAGTCGTTGCGGTGCGAACACTTTAGTCCTTCAGTTGGCTAGAGTTCGATTCTTGGTTCCGTTGCTACTTTGGGAGTGAATAACGGGGTGCACACATCTTCAGATAATGCAGTGCTGCGAATTGCGCCCATGAAGGCTTTTTCCCTTTTAATAAACACTTCAATTGCCTCCTGTTTAAGACAGGTATTGTTCGTAAATTGCGTCCTATTTGCCTAGAAACTTCAAATCTCCCACTGAAATGAAATGAAATGACGTATGGCTTTTAGTGCCGGGAGTGTCCGAGGACAACTTCGGCTCGCCAGATGCAGGTCTTTTGATTTGTCTCCCGTGGGCGACCTGCGCGTCGTGATGAGGATGAAATGATGATGAAGACGACACACACACCCAATGCCAGTGCCAGAGAAATTAACCAATTAAGGTTAAAATTCCCGACCCTGCCGGGAATCGCGCCCGGGACCTCTGTGACCAAAGACCAGCACGCTAACCATTTAGCCATGGAGCCGGACAATCTCCCACTGAGTGAGTCTTACAAGGTAATGTTTGTTAAGAAACCGATGATGTCGTGACGGGTGACAGTGAGAGTTATGCGTTCCGTCGAAAAAAGGCATGGCATCTACACAGGGTGAAAAGGGTAAATCTATGGAATAAATCTGTTTTACGCAGAAAATTATTTTTACAAAATGAAATGCTTGCAGAACAGATTACTCGACTTGAATTTATAAGGGCTTTAAATTCCTGCCTGATTAATGAAGTCAGTAACTTTTTAATCATGTTCTATGAGGAAGTTCTTCTGACTGAAGCTGAGTGATATTTTAACCACATGTTTAAACATGCCATTAACTTGTGGGAATTATGTTCGTAAACATACATTACTGCTTTCCACAGATAGAAACGAAAAAGAAAATGAATAAACGGGAAGCACGTTCGCTTTCTCAGGTAAAGAGGAACAGGAGGAAGTTACGTACCGTAGCTCATGCAGGCAGGGAAACATTTACGTACAACAGCTCATGCGAACAGGAGGAGCTTTACACAGCATAGTTCATGTAAACAGGAGGAAAAATGTACGTATCGCAGCTTATGCATACAGGAAGAATTTTACGTACTATACCTTCTGCGAACAAGTTCCTGTAAAAAGAAAGAAATTTACACACCATAGTTTATGCAAATAGCAAACAATTTACATACTGTAGCTCATACAAACAGGAAGAAATTTGCGTTGTTGTTGGCTTTTTAACCGAGGGAGGTAATTTACCGTCTCCGTAGACTGAGAAGAGAAATGGAATTAATTCCTACTCTCGACCGTCCGCGAACTGGTTTCCTACATCAGTTCCTTCCGAGTACTGTCTATGACTGCTTCCTACTCAGTCCTAACAATTTATCAAGAGTACAGTAGTATAACAATAAAACTAAATGTAAAAACAAATTATATAATAAATGCAACAAATAACAACAAACAGCTTCATGAAAAGAAATCTTACGTAAAATGATATAAATTTCATGATAACGGAAGAAGATCGGAAAAAAACTAACGAAGAAGAATAACGATCCTAGAAGTAAAAAGGACATAAACTGGGGACTAGCATAACCAAGGAAGGCCTTTCTTAAGAATGAAAATAATAATAATAATAATAATAATAATAATAATAATAATAATAATAATAATAATAATAATTGTACCGGGAGGTACACCCCCCCAAAGCTGCGCATTCAAATTCAGCGCCTCGATTGGTAAAACAGTGAAACTGAAACTACACCAACTTAGAACTTTACTCAGAAGATGTCACCACAGAAATATGATATAATTTTGTTATTGTGCAGTTGCCTAAACTGAGTTAATTTATCCTTGTTTTGTTTGCCATTCACCAAGAAAATTGGACATTCTTCCACAGATGACACTACTAAAAACTATGATCATTCACCCTCGTACGAGGGGTAAGAAGTTATAATTTAAAGAAGTTTTGCATTTCTAGGTTTTTTGTAACTGAATGATGTTCATTTATTTTTGTGTTCGCAATATTTCCTTTTCCTTTCCGCCAGTTTTGAATCTAGCAAATCCCTAATTTCTGTTATTAATTTTCCACCTATCACAGGCTTCTTGTTCAGCCCGCCTGGTGGCCATGATCGTTAAGGCGCTGAAGTCTAAAACGGTCTAACACCGAGGTTAGCCGGTTCGAGTCCCGTTGGTCGAAAACATTTTCACCATCAGAATGTTGGCCGGCAGGGTAGGGGAGGTGGTGGTATACAATTTCTAATCACTAGATTGCGTGCCAAAAGCCTGGATTAAATTCCAAACCTCTCCGCAGTGCTCATATGGAGTGAGGGCATATGACGCTGTTGATGGTGATTCGTCCGTCGGATGGGGACGTTAAGCCTTGAGCAGACCCCTTGGTGCTATTCGACAGGAGTAGGCTATGTGCCGGCACCGGGTTTCACCCTCTCCCTACTATCATATATCACGTCATTCATTTCATCTCCCATTAACTCCTCTGATGAGGTTGACGTCAGGAAGGGCATCCGGTCATAAAAAACGCCACGACAAATTCATCTCACCTCATACCCGACCCCGTAGGGAAACGGGACAAGGGTTGGACAAACAGGCTTCTTGTTCGATTCTGAGTGTTACTTTTGAATTTAACCAATAAAATTGAGAGCGTGTGGCTGGTTTAGTCTTGAATGATCTCGAACCTTCCCTGACGGTCTATAAACTGCGGCTTTTCACGTTTCTTGGCCAATTGATCATCATCTTACTGAGTGTGTGTGTCAAAGCAGCAGGCGGGTGGCCTCCTTCATCGGTCAACAGAACATCTACAAGGTAATGGCCACATAACCTTATTCTATCTTTCTACCTCCGCAGCTTAATCCGAGGGAAAGGTCCGACTCTTTAGTATGTAACAACCTTTTTTTTAAATGTAACTTTCTTCCGGCTGATGTAAAAATTTCATAAATCTTTGACTTTAAATCGGGGATAGAGAGTGATGTACCCTCTCGAGCTCCCCGTCATCTTGGTTTGAGGTGACTACGTTTTGTAACGGTTTTCTGCCTGTAATGTATTAAAGTAAATTCTATACTAGTCACCTCAGTAGTTTGGGAATAGCCCCTGTTTTATCTGCCTAGAGCCCCTTGAGATTTTAAGTTCACAATATATTGGAGTGCACTATAAGCCTCCATTCAGGTTGTGTTTGTCGGGCCATTTAATCAACCTGTTCGTTTCCACATCGGCCCTATAGGTTGGGTACGAGATACCCCTGTTTCAAATTGTAAGTTGGGCCATGGAAGGCCAGAGAGTGTCCGATTTTAGATGTTGCCTCGAGGAGGCTGAAAGAAAACTGCCCTTAACCAAGTAATTCTTCTTCCATTTGTAATATTGTAAAACTAGGAGCTTAAAGCCCAAAATGTTAAGGTTCTGAATCTTGGATGTTTTCCAATTTTGTTTAATGATTGCTACTTGTACCTGTAATATTGTCATAAAAAAATTTAAGTTCGAAGTTCTGAAAATATAACCTTCAGTTTAAGTTTCAAATTCAATTCTTGACATTGTAGTTAGACCTATTCAAGCCCGCACCTTCTTTCACCTCTTTCTGCTCCACGGGTACCCCCGTAATAATAATAATAATAATAATAATAATAATAATAATAATAATAATAATAATAATAATAATAATAATAATAATGATAATAATAATAATAATAATAATACCAGGGGTTCACCCACCCCGGCAATTTAAACTGCGCGCCTTCTCTACGGCCATCTATGCCAACGGACAAGAACTTTCAAACTCCCAAAAGTTTTCTTCTTCGACGGTTAGATGGCTCTACCATTGACTTGTAAGAGCACTTTTATGACTAAACACAAACTACTTACAAGAGAAAATTGTATTTTGGGAGTTGGTAAACCTTTTCTTGAGGATTTTTTAACATACAGAAAGTTGTCAACACTTGAGGTGGTCCCTCCTCTATTGTAATCTACCTATCATATGCTTGTAAATATGTTCTCTAGCCAATCAAACCCGGGGGTGTGTAGGGAAATTCAGCCTATCAGCATATTGTAGTTCAATTTAATCTGGAACTTTTCCCTATGGAACTATACAAGCAGGGCACTTTAGGGCCGTCTTATCTGAATTGTTCTAGTGCTTGAGAGTGCAACTTGACGGAGGCCATAGAGGACTAGGGAGGCAGGGGCGCGGCCTGCTTGAAGTAGTTCTAGCGATATAAAGTAATGGCAGAATATACCAGAACATTTGATCGTGCCTACGGGTAGTTCGAGAGGAAGTTTTCAGCCGTTTTTAATGTAATTTTATATTTGTGTGGGGCCGATGACCTGCGATGATAGGCCCCTTAAAACAACAAACATCATCATCATCATCATCATCATCATCATCATCATTATATTTGGGTGATTTAAATGTAGGACCTTCTTTACAGTCTTCGGACTCTAGTTCTATTCCCTGCGAGGAAATGTGTAATGTAAGGGGACGCGAGTGGTGACCCTCAGTCGTTTTCTCTTCAACTTTTGAATTGGATGACTAAAGTTTTCAACCTCTGAATATTGTCTCGGCTTTAAATGTTCCTCCTGTAGCCACCCCTTTTAGTATGAGATTAGCCTCTGTGTCAATCGGCCTTAAGCCCACGTAGGTTCTTATTCTTCCAGAAATTTCTATAAGGATTGTTGGTGTTTCGCCCCCTTGCCGTTTGTCTATGGCCTGTTATGTGCAATAGTTTATTTTTATTCTTAAGGCCTTACAGTATGGATAATTATGCCCCTGTTTATTCTTTAGGGTTACTGTGTCTTAATTTTGGTTCCCTTTCGGAAGGGTATTAAACTAATTGTGGAGCATTGCTATTGATAGCCCTCCATGGGGCAACCTTATATGAACACTTTGAAATGGGATCACCCTATGGGATTTTCAGTGTAATTTAGTGTGCCAAACGCAACTGATTGCCTGTTTGAGGCTAGACGCTTGTAATTTGGAGCTGAGATTCCTATGAAGTGTACCTGCTAAGAGCAAACCTTACTCTTTCTCAATATTGTACCTGTGAGGAGCAATTATACTCTTTCATCTGTAATTTAACGACCTTGTGTTTATCCCAAGTTATTTTGTACCTGATTTAGGACTTCTAAGTCCAAGGCATTGTTAGATCTGACGAACTCGTTAATAACCTTTTTATTTGTTCTTTGTTATTCTATTACATTTTCTACCTCTCAATTTTAAAGGAAAGAAACAAAATTTCCAATTTTCATACTAAAAGTTACTCTAAGTATCCCCTGTCCAGCCATTAAACCCAGGTGCTTCCTATTCCTCTGTGAACCATTGAAAACCCGGAATAATAATAATAAGAATAATCATAATATTGGCTTTAAGTCCCACTAACTACTTTTACGGTTTTGGGAGACACAGAGGTGCCGGAATTTTGTCCCACAGGAGTTCCTTTACGTGCCAGTAAATTTACGGACACAAGGCTGACGTATTTGAGCACCTTCAAATACCATCGGACTTAGCCGGGATCGAACCTGACAAGTTGGGGTCAGAAGGCCAGCGCCTCAACCACCTGAGCCACTCAGTCCGGTACAGAAATAATAGTAATAATAATAGACTAATAATACGTGTTGAGCCTAGGGTAAATTATTCCATTTGAGGTGAAAACTGATTGTAGTAGTATATAGAACGAGCTTCAGCTAGTGGTTACGTTTCATGTGCAATGATTATTTGACCGAGCCAGAATTGTGGCATTGATTCAGGGAGGACATACGCAAGGAGCAATATTACCCATGTAATGGTTACCAAAAGTGCACTCCTAGACGGTGACGCCGTCTCTCAGGACAGGAGATTTGCAATGGTATACAGGTTGTTTCGTCCGCCTCTGTAGTATAGTGGTTAGTGTGATTAGCTGCCACCCCAGGAGGCCCGGGTTCGATTCCCGGCTCTGCCACGAAATTTGAAAAGTGGTACGAGGGCTGGAACGGGGTCCACTCAGCCTCGGGAGGTCAACTGAGTAGATGCGGGCTCGATCCCGACCTGAGCCATCCTCGAAGTGCTTTTCCGTTGTTTCCCACTTCTCCTCCAGGCAAATGCCGGGATGGTACCTAACTTCAGGCCACGGCCGCTTCCTTCGCTGTTCCTTGTCTATACCTTCCAACTTTCCCATCCTTCCACAAGGTCCCTGTTCAGTATAGCAGGAGAGGCCGCCTGGGCGAGGTACTGGTCCCCGACCCAGAGTCTCGCGCTCCAGGACACTGACCTTGAGGCGGTAGAGGTGGGATCCCTCACTGAGTCCGAGGGAAAAACCTACCCTGGAGGTTAAACATATTAAGAAGAAAAGTAGTAAGAAATATATTGCCAGAATACAGACTGCAAGCAATTCACACCCTCAGAGTTATTCTATCAGGAAAGTTGTCATGATATAAAATGTTCAGAATGAAATGTTAAAGTCAGTTTTGTTTGAAGCGTTTCCAAATGAAACTGACTGTCTTCCAAATATGAGCGAGAAACAATTTCATCTCCCCATTAGATCGCTCATCCTCCTTCGATTGTCGTAATGCCATTTAGCCCAGCATCTAATGCAAAAAAGAAAAAAAAAAAACATTGGCACTACAGCCCTTGAATGGCCTTGGCCTACCAAGCGACCGCTGCTCAGCCCGAAGGCCTGCAGGTTACGAGGTGTCGTGTGATCAGCACGACGAATCCTCTCAGCCGTTATTCTTGGCTTTCTACACCGAGGTCGCTATCTCACCGTCAGTAGCTCCTCAATTCTAATCACTTAGCCTGAGTGGATCTCGAACCAGCCCTCAGGTCCTGGTAAAGATGCCTGACCTGGCCGGGAATCGAACCCGGGGCCTCCTAGTAAGAGGCAGGCACGCTACCCCTTCACCACGGGGCCGCCATCTAATGCCACACAATTGTAAAATACGGGATGCATCAAAATTGAGTTTTCGAACTTCCAGTTTCAGGTCCCTTTGTTTACCATATATATTTTCAAAAGTCATCAGTTCACAAAGCGTAAATGACCACGAGGATCCTGAATTTTTATAATTTAGACGATGATAACCGAAAAGGAAACACTAAACGATTTATCATTAAGGAGTAGTATAGATGGTGATTTAAAATAGTCACCGAATCTTTTAAAATGTCCACTATATTTTTTTCCAGAGTCGTGTTCTGGATTCCAAGCTTTTTTAAAAGATTTCTCTCGTTTACTTTGGTACACTGCCTCTGCTTCCAAATCGCAGATCCATCACAACCAATTTTCTTGACGTATGTTATGTCTTTCGCTCAGATATGGGATTAATCTTTCATACATGCTCTTCTTTTTCTGGTCAACTTCCTTGGCCTGGGGTAAGTCTCTTTCGAACCGACTGGCTGGATCAAGAATAACAGTTGTTCGAACCTGCTGGTGGATGGCAACAATATCTGTTTTATCTTGGACCCCGTGGAAGAGGTACAGTGTATTTCTTCACAGACTAACCACTTCAAACCTCTCAGTGCCGATGCTAAGGTTGCTCTCCATCTGTGATCTTTAGACGTTGGAGTATTGCATTTTGACATTCCTTGTAGACGCCGAGTTCCATGTAAGTAAGCCTTGGCGTTTTAACGTGATACTCCAACAATCTTGTATACAGACGGACAGAAAATGAGGCAGTGGTCTCTGGGGACATGGAACGGATTTTTCGTCCAGTAAAATGATAATTTTCATGACGTATAGCCAAAATATTAATTTTTATTTTTAGTCTACTGGGGACCGCCACTGTGGTGTAGTGGTTAGTGTGATTAGCTGCCACCCCCGGAGGCCCGGGTTCGATTCCCGGCTCTGACACGAAATTTGAAAAGTGGTACGAGCGCTGGAACGGGGTCCTTTCAGCCTCGGGAGGTCAACTGAGTAGAGGTGGGTTCGATTCCCACCTCAGCCATCCTGAAAGTGGTTTTCCGTGGTTTCCCACTTCTCTTCCAAGCAAATGCCGAGATGGTACCTAACTTAAGGCCACGGCCGCTTCCTTCCCTCTTCCTTGTCTATCCCTTCCAATCTTCCCATCCCCCACCCAGCCCCCTGTTCAGCATAGCAGGTGAGGCCGCCTGGGCGAGGTACTGGTCATCTTCCCCAGTTGTATCCCCCGACCCAGAGTCTGAAGCTCCAGGACGCTGCCCTTGAGGTGGTAGAGGCCCGAGGGAAAAACCGACCCTGGAGTGCAAACAGATTACGATTACGATCAAATTGACGAAATCGACATACAGTTTTACTTCTATTACTGTAGTATGTTACGAAAAAACTTGGCGTGTTAGAATAGAGGAACCGGAGTGGGAAAGCCTGACTCAGCATCAGGAAGGTAAGTATTTTCCTCGCACCTTGCGACTTATTTTATTCTTCCGCTTTCTCCTTATGCACATTGTACCAGGTGGCGCCGTCATTGAGTGTCCTCATTCGTGTTTCTCGTCACCTGCTGCCCTGCCCGGTGTTGGATCATGTGATATCACGCGCACGACATGGCACGTGGGCCATGTCCCAGCTGGCAGGTGAGCTCGAGTCTTTTCCGTTACTCTTCCCACACTCATCTTAATGTGAAGAGCGGCTACCTTATTCCTTGAACACTAATTTAACAGTGACACAAATTAAACACACTTACGACAGCGCATACCATCGGCGGTACACACTCTCCAGGTGATTCGTATCTCATTATTTTTCTCCTTTACGTCGCTCTGACACACTTAGGTCTTATGATGAGAATGGGATAGGGCTGGGATACGATTGGGAAGGAAGTGACCTTGGCCTTAAATGAGGTACATCCCCAGCATTTGTCTGGTGTGAAAATGGGAAACCACAGAAAACCATCTTCGGGGTTGCCGACAGTGGGGTTCGAACCCACTATCTCCCGGATGCAAGCTCACAGCTGCGCGTCCCTAACCGCACGTCAAACTCGCCCGGTCCATTAAGAATTTACAAGTCACAAAACAATGTATGTATATGACAGACACCCGGAAAAAAAATTGACAGAAATATTACAGACCGAAAGTATGTATCACCTCAGACAGTCTCTTTCGTACCGCATACTCTCTGCATGTTCTGACATTCACAATTCATGATTTGCTTTTTTTTTTTTTTTTCCCCTCTCTTTTGCGACTAAAATAAAAAATTAAATAAGGGTAAAAAAGAGATAATTTATATATTTAAATCACTATTTTTGAGATATTTGGCTAAAATCACATCATCTCTGGTTGACAGGAGAAAGTAGAACTGGCGCGCTTGTTGGTAATGGAGTTCCAAGTTTGATCACTTTTGAGATATTTACTGTTCGCGCAGCACTGTACTTTGAACAAACAAATACATCGTGGTTCAAGTCTGCGGAACACAAAGGCTCATACTCACACGTGGTAGAGTCTAGCTCTTTGATACTGTAGAGATGGTTGGCATAACTTTTTTTTTTTTGCTAGGGGCTTTACGTCGCGCCGACACAGAGAGGTCTTATGGCGACGATGGGATAGGAAATGCCTAGGAGTTGGAAGGAAGCGGCCGTGGCCTTAATTAAGGTACAGCCCCAGCATTTGCCTGGTGTGAAAATGGGAAACCACGGAAAACCATTTTCAGGGCTGCCGATAGTGGGATTCGAACCTACTATCTCCCGGATGCAAGCTCACAGCCGCGGTTGGCATAACACCCGTGTCCGAGTATCATAAGTGTATGAAATGAAATGTCGTATGGCTTTTAATGCCGGGATATCCCAGGATGGGTTCGGCTCGCCAGGTGCAGGTCTTTCTATTTGACTCCCGTAGGCGACCTGCGCGTCATGATGGGGATGAAATGATGATGAAGACAACACATACACCCAGCCCCCGTGCCGTAGGAATTAACCAATTAAGGTTAACGTCCGCGACCCGGCCGGGAATCGAACCCGGGACCCTCTGAACCGAAGGTCAGTACGCTGATCGTTCAGCCAACGAGTCGGACATAAGTGTGAGTGATGTAAGGTAACGTTAACGTGTGGCGAGTTTGAAGCGGTCGAACCGTAGTTTGTTAGGGATATTAGCTTGTAGTGCAGCATAATATCGTCCCTTGTGCAGATCCTGTGTATACTCTTCCCATTTTCTTTGAGCTTTCATGCGGATAATGGGGAGAAAGTCTGTTTAAAGAACTGGGATTGCTCGGAAGTGAGTGGTGGTGATTATTGTTTCAAGACGAAGTACAACAAGGCAACCATCCTCTATAGGTATAATGGAAAAATGGAAGGGATCTGACACTTCGAAAAATGAAGGTATTGGTCAAAGGGCCACGAGAGCATGAAAATTAAAGACTACCTAGGCTTTGATACCTCTAATCCCGTCGGGGTTGGAAAAGAACCAGAGTTGACCAAGGGAGGTCGGATAGGATGGATAAAAGTGAGAAGCCTGGCACAAGTGGAACAAATGACAGGACACAGCTAGGTGTCCCATGGTCGCCAATCCACGCTCTCAAGTTCGATTCCCGGGTCTGCCACGAAATTTGAAAAGTGGTACGAGGGCTGGAACGGATCCACTCAGCCTCGGGAGGTCAACTGAGTAGAGGTGGGTTCAGTTCTCACCTCAGCTATCCTGGAAGTGGTTTTCCGTGGTTTCCCACTTCTCCTCCAGGCAAATGCCGGGATGGTAGCTAACTTAAGGCCACGGCTGCTTCCTTCCCTCTTCCTTGTCCATCCCTGCCAATCCTCCTATCCCCCGCCAAGGCCCCTGTTCAGCATAGCAGGTGAGGCCGCCTGGACGGGGTACTGGTCATCCTCCCCAGTTTCATACCCCGACCCAAAGTCTGAAGCTCCAGGACACTGCCCTTGAGGCGGTAGAGGTGGGATCCCTCGCTGAGTCCGAGGGAGAAACCAACCCTGGAGGGTAAGCAGATTAAGAAGAATAAGAATAAGAATAAGAAGATTACTCTGTTTTTGTGGGGAGGAATGCTGACATCCACTAAAAACTGAAGTCACCTCTACAAAAGAACATACACATTCCAGTCGGAATAAACCAGTTGAATAAGATGAGTCCAGTTTTGGTATTGGCAATTGCTACGTGGTAGAAAGGTGTTCGAGAACCACTACAGCTCGAAAGGGAGGACGGTAATGATCAGCTCCCTGATAACTGATTGGCTGGAAGAGCGAGTGCGGAGAAAATAAGGCTTATGGCTTCCTGGAGATGTCCAAATACGCTACAAGGCATGACCACGGTTGAGACAGCACCATCGAGTAAGCGGTTTAGGAACAAGTGGCCAGTAAAGGCAAGGCTTGGATCTACTTCGCCAGATGTGCAGCTGGGCCCTCAACTGAGCAAGAACAGCCAGCATTATATTTATGAGTTGGCGTTCTGACTTCCTGGAAATCCAAATCGCTCATGAATCATTCGGTAATTGAACAATACTCTTGATAAGTTGGATGCGTCGGCTTTTTCGTTTACCTCACTTCATTTAAACGTCAAATTACAGCATATTATAATTATACAGATTCCAACTTTAGAAAAGTAAAGACGTCCACAGAATCCCACAGTTCGACCGGGTCGTAATAAAGGGTTGTCCAGTAATTGCTGAATGCCGTGGATCCAGTCTCGGAGCAGGAATACAAGAGGGAACTAACTAACTAACTAACTAACTAACTAACTAACTAACTAACTAACTAACTAACTAACTAACTCCAAAACAAAAGTAACGGATGCAGTCAACAAAGTAAGGTAATGCTGGAAATATTAGATTAGGAAATGAAATCCTCAAGGCAAGTACATGAATATTGTTACTTGGATAGCAGAATCACAAACGAGTCAGAACTAAGAAGGACACAAAATACGGACTAGTGCAAACAAGGAAGACCTTTATTAAGAACTAGCTGTAACAGCTGTTGTTGACGGGAACATTGGTATTTAAAAATTGAATTTTAGGTGCCTTCCCCTAAACTACCATTTTATCTAGCGTGATTAAAGTGATTTATAGCCTAGACTGCAGTGCTTTGTCCCCTTACTTGTGTGCATGTTGGGTGTTCAGCCCGATGGCTGGTTTGATCCTCCACAGTTCCGCCAACAGCTGTCATAAATAGCCTAGGCGTTACTGAAGAGGCGTACTAGGGAAATGAGGAGTGAGGTAGTTTCCCGTTGCTTTCCTCACCGAGCCAGAAGTTGCTATTACATATTGCGCCCGTCCACCTCCCGAGTCCCAGACTAGCATTTATCTCAGGGGTGTCGGTTCATTATTTTAAGTCCACGAATATATAAATATAGAGGCATAATAGAACACGGGAATGAACGGAGCAATTAAAATTAAAATGGGGAAAGCTCGATTGTAAACTTGAATTTAAGGACTCCATGATAGGACTAGAAAGTTGCAGTTAACTTTAAAAAGGGTATCATCTAACTACAATAAAAAGATTATGAGAATGGTTTCCTTTGAAATAATTGCCAGAAGGAGCAGTTTATTACGCCATCCGACGTACGAAACTTTGATACATTTGGCAATGATATTTAAATTTCCACACATGTTACATAAACAAATCACTTGCTATACCGCAAGTGGTATCAATATGTTGCTGGGTTGCTTCTGAAAGAAATTACAAGTGGAGTATAACTTACGGATCGATTCCATTTGAATCGAACCGTTGTTCAAGGATATAGCTTCCTTCTATCGGGAGCCCGAGCATAACCCATGTTACGGTCGGCTTCTCGATTTATCTAAGATGACGTACCCCGGCTATATACATTTTTCCGAAACCGATACTCGGACTGGGTAATGTTTCTCGTGTATTACGAAAAATGGATTACACGGACAATTCCTATCTTACGATGTCCAGCTGATGCCATACCACTGAATTAGCATTTATATTTTATTTACACATGATCTGAAATGTTACAAAGTAGCCTCAGTAGACTACTGCCACAGATGAGATAACGAGAAGCGGTGGGAAATACCGTGCCGAAGACCTCCCCTCGCATCGCAAGCGAAGTAAACAAACACACTAAGTATTACTGTAACTCGTCCCGTGCGGAAACCGTATGATAACGAGGTAACAAATGACTATAATATTTATCATTCTTATTATTCAAACATACGAGTAGAGGGATGTTGTCACCAATTAATTAATTCACTATCGTCAGAATATTCATTCATCCCTGAAATTATCTTCCTTGAAATTATTATTATTATTATTATTATTATTATTATTATTATTATTATTATTATTATTATTATTATTCTCGACGGTTCCTGGCACTGCCACGTTTGATTAATATCGTCATTATTATGCGGGACGCAAACACAAATGGTTATTACTGTTATTATTATTATATCCCTCTTGTGATTATTATTATTATTATTATTATTATTATTATTAATGAATAGGTGACTCAAGATATTATCATTATTATTGAACCGGTCACTTCCGCCAAAATATATTAAGATATCGGTCGCAATTACAATTATTTCACTGACCAACCAACGACATCATTACTGTTATTATTATGACAATTATTATTAATCTGACCGCGACGATTTGACATCGTCCTAACATAGTTACTATTATTATCGGTTGCATATTCTCATTTAGATTCCCGTTTAACATCTTTATCAACGCTCAATTAATTAAGGCGGTCCAATCCTTTATCTGCAATATTTATTATTATCATCACGCCATCATGATTGTCATCACTCGTCATTACAATGATTACAATATCCGATCATTTATGTGGAATCTGAACTCTCATTATCCTTAGATCCGTAGTATCTCGACGAATAGCGGTGCAGTCTACTTATTTCGTACATGCTGTCACGGGTTCGAATTCTACCCGCTACGTAACTCAGTATTTCTCTGTGACACTGCCCGTACATTTTACACTCATTTCAATATCCTAAGTGTCTCTCGTACGGAATTTATATCCCTTTCTATCTCAATATTCCTTGATTCATTTATTTCTCACAGAATTATCAACTGACTTATTTATTCACTTCTGACATCGTACGACCTTTTATTATCAGACTGTAGATTCTTTAACATTTTTCTATCTCATTTTGATCTACGCCTTAGTTCGTTCTCCACAAATAATCGTAACATCTTGAAATTATATTTACCAAAATTTGACAATCATGGTTTCGTAATATTAGTCCTACGTGTTCCGGCTACTGAATTGCAAATTTAAGACACGACATTTATTCGTAAAAAAAAAATATTGGACCGTAATTTAAACCACACGTTCATTAACATGTACGGATTATTAGCACCGATATACATTTCAATATTATTAATTTATCAAGTTAAATTACCACACACTTTAATTCCGAATTAAAAACGACATCCCGTCATTAAATGATTCCCTATAAACTCAAAATCTTATCACTTAAATTTTATTATTACGCACTGCGCACTAAAATTTCCAATATCTCACGAATTATTGTTATTATTAATATCGCTTCTCACAAATTTAACAACTTCACTTTGAAAATATGAACACACTAATCAACAACAAAACACAACTGGTATGACAAGGCTGGACTTTCCTTCAATGTCATTACATAACTCGTTAAAATGACAAACAGAAAAGCACATATCGGGTCTATTAGACTATGATAACAAAATCAAATATTAAAAAAAATTATTCTTGACTACAAAGAAAATATGAATGCATGCATGACTTAACGTACTACCCTATATCTACAAAATTTACATCTACAACAAACTGAATACCTAAAAAGACCCGATTATTTACATTGTTATTATTTAATACTGTCCGTGCTACAAATTTAGGATGGGGTCGTTAAGCGACTCATCTTGTTACAGAAGGTAACCAAGTCTAATCAAATTATTCCCATTTTTCCAATCACGCTAACATTTCCCGAACATTATCTACATTTTAGTACTCATCTTAGTTATTGGTAATCCATTGCAGCTTGGCAGATGAGAGGCTCCTTTCGGCCCTTATCCGCCGTATTACTCCTCCATTCTTGGTGGCGTAGTTCCGCAAATGATTTCCTGGCACATTACCATTTTTACACTAATACCTTAATTATCACAATACTCCACCATTGACAATGTTAACACTGGAAACTTTACTTTTATAAAACAAATTAATACCCTAAACCCAAAATTTTAATATTTTACACTGTTTTAAGCTTCGTCCAATTACCGCACACATGGACATGGACACGTACGACGGTGTGTCGAATTTTACGCCCGTCGCGATTTATGTCGTCCGACGCGATACGCCTGTTTCATACGGCCCTCTTGAAGTGTTCATGATAGCGGTTCGATATTCCAAAGTACAGGCTATTATTCCCTCAAAGTACTGTTCGTCACACAGTATGTTATTTACGTACTTATTGCGGTGCAATTTATATTACTCACTCTTACAATGCAATTAATTGACTTCACTATGATATTTATAACTGGCAAACACTGTCCTAAGTTAACTACTTTCAGTTCATGTTGCTTGAGCGCGATCACATTTTATAAGTACTGGCGGATGCTCGCGCCATTAAATGTTGAGTTACTGTACGCCCGACGGATTTGAAGTCAGCTGCGAACGACGGTTCAGCTCCAGAGATTCATTTCAAGTGTGTTGTCGAGTATCCCTTGCGCCCGTATATATGGATAAAGCTTTCCCTCGCGGATTCATTGACGTCATGCCCATGAGGGAGGGGGTGGATTTTTAATATCGGCACTTGCACTCCGAACTGGACGTTAAAATTTATATCAAATTAATCCACTCCTCTAGCTTATTTGCTGGATTAAATATGAACTCCTGACGATCATAGATTTAGGAGATACGGGTCTATTTAGCTCCTCACATTTCGCGCCTTTGGGAAGCGTCCCTTACAACGTGGTTTTCGTCCAGCCAATGACATTCAAGCTGTCTGGTTTCCAAGAAATCCAGCCTTCAATTTATTTAATTCGCCAATAATTAGCGATTATTTTTCTATACGTGACATCTAATAAGTTCATTACATCGATCCGTGTACTCACAATAATTTATTACTGATTACTTTTGAAGTTACGAGAATATCTCATCCATCATTCCTTAAGATGGTATCCCTGAGTCTCCATCTAAATTTTCGTGATTGGCCTGCAAGTGGTCACGTGATTTTAAATTTCCACCTGCGATAACCTAGGCTAGCGAATGTCCTCGCAACCACTGTACTTTTCCATTCAACCTTTCCTGGAATTCATGACGTCGCGGAAGTTTCCGTCCGCCAAAAATATCCCAGCGCACTACTCATGTTGCAAGCTTCCTTTGTGTCAAACTACCCCCTTCTCTTTCTGACCAAGACTTATTTGTGGACTTGTATTTTTCTGGTCGCCAATAATGGGCTTTCCTGCTGTGAAGCAGCTAAATGTTGTTGTGTCGAGCTAATCCGTCAGGCTCCAGTCTGTCGTGTTCCTTAGCTCATATTTCAACACTACACAGATGAAATATTTTCAACTACACTTCTGTATTTCAATAAATGTACTATTTCCCTCCATAAATCAAATCATGATTGACTTTGGGCCTAAGTCACTCGGGTTCAATATCAGTCTGCCAAGCCCACTGAAATGCATGCATAAACCGACCCTATGAGTGACATTTTCACAACATTCATAACAGGGTCTGGCTGCATGGTATTACTAGCTTCACAACTACCTCGGCCACTTTCACGTTGTCAAAGCCAAGGATGAGACTGAGACAGGTCAATGAAAGTAACAAATTTATTCTAGCCCATACCAGAAGGCATGGTGCAGTGTAAACAATACATCACACCAGCAAGGCATTTCCTTTACTTATGATACTGATTTTCACTGAATTCTGTTCACACACATTTTCTCGTGCCTCAGCACTGATTTGGACTTTGTAATAAAAATCGAAATTTATAAATATCTGTTATTATAGCCCGTACCGTACGGTAAAAATGCATAACGCATAAATGATCGGAAATTTAGTTCTATACATTTTTAGTTAAACTATATAGTATTTATCGACAGGATCATGAATACCATTGATTTTTGAGAACTGAATTTTAAGCCTTTCCCTAAACTACCATTTCACTCTGTGCGAATCGGTAGATTGTAGTGCCTTATTTATCGACTTTGTACATACTTATTTTCATTTAATTCTCTTCAGCCATGTTCTCGTGATGCCTGCACATACATTACAGACAGACAGACAGACAGACAGACAAACAGACAGACAGACAGACAGACAGACAGACAGACAGACAGACAGACAGACAGACAGACAGACAGACAGACAGACAGACAGACAGACAGACAGACAGACAGACAGACAGACAGACAGACAGACATAACGGAAAATTTAAAAAGTAGTAGCAGTTTTCCGCTGGCTCCGCCCGCAATGTACAAAGTAATTGTTCGTTACTATCCTCACGGATGTATTTGCAAAGTTTCGAGTTAATGAAATAAAGCACATGATCTGCTGTGGTAATAGAATGTAATATTATGTCAACAAAACACTTGAAAATACATCACACAAAGAAATTGAATGAAACGTTCCTTGGAACAACACTACGCGCCGAACTGTTAAAAAGTCCTCAAAGATCTTCGTCATGGAGACAAATGTACTCATAACTTTCCTCAGAATCAAACAATTTGAATAGTTAAGAGCTGAAATGAAAGAGCTTGATACACTGAGTGTTCTTAGGCCAAAACAATCTCCGTACCTCAATTAGAACCAAAGATATGATTGCTTCAAAGAGACAAAAAATTGAAAAATCAAATAATTTGAGGAAGGCGCAAGTGAAGTGATTTATAGTACCTGATGACAAATCTGTGCATGAATACTTTTCAGTTTAAAAAAATGAAGAAAATCGACCTGATAGAATGGCCGGACTGACTGACTTTAGTTTTCATAATTTTTTAAGTTCAAATCAGATATGTACTTGTTACTACCGTGCCAGATGCAGCTTGTACAGGGGAAGAGCTCTGAACTGAGTAGGGGCTTTTCTGTACTCTGTGGAAGACGGATCTGGATGGGGAAGTCCTCAACCCCGACACGGCGCGTCCCAATGGCTGATAGGGGCTCTCGTGAGAGAGTGGTGTTCGCACCTGCGGATCAACTGAGGTCATGATATAGTGGCAGCAGCTATATCATTAATGCTGACAAGAAGATCGATACATCGACCTTGTATCAGCATACAGCTGCCTCGCGTCCTAGCATCCTTGGATGTTACGATGTGACGTGGTTACTGCGCATTGAGGAAGGCAACGGGAAACCACCTCAATTAATTTTACCTAGTAATCACCATGGCTCTGCTTGCAGCTAAATTAGTATCCGGAGTAAGCTCCTCAATCGGATCTCCGGGAGGGGCAGATACAAGCACAGCAATAGAAAGACTGAAATATCAAGATAGAGTCAAGATTGGAACTTGGAATGTGAAGACGATGAGCCAGGCGGGAAAGATCCACAATGCAATAAAGTTGATGACAAGAATGAAAATAGATATTCTAGGAGTAAGCGAAATGCGATGGCCAGGATCTGGAACCATCAACATAGACAAGCACCGAGTTTGCTACTCGGGTACAGACAATGGTATGCATGAACATGGGGTAGGAATCATACTGAATAAAAGAATAGCCAAGTGTATTGACAACGTTATTCCAGTCTCATCACGTGTTATGTTAGTTCAAATCAAAGCAAGGCCAGTTGACTTAAATATTATTCAAGTCTACGCTCCTACTGCAGACAAACCAGATGAGGAAGTCGAAAATTTCTATAATAGCATAAACCATATCCTGAACAAGCTAAAAAGAGAAGACCTCAACATAGTCATGGGCGACTTTAATGCAAAACTTGGGGCGGGAAGAACATCAAACGCCGTCGGACCCTTTGGTCTAGGAGACAGGAATGCTCGAGGAGATGAGTTGGAACTATTTGCAGAAACAAATCAGCTAGTGGTTATGAATACATGGTTTAAACTACCACCACGCAAGTTATACACATGGAAATCGCCCATGGACAAACCAGGACACATTGTGAGGAATCAGATTGATTTCATGGTGGTGAACAAAAGATACAGAAATGGTTGTACATCTGTCAGAACATATCCAGGAGCAGACATACAATCAGACCATGTCCCAGTGGTTGGAAATTTTAAGATCAGAATGAAATATGTTGTCCCCAAAACAGCACGGAAATACGACTTGAGAAAATTGAAAGATGCTACCATACAGCAGACAGTCAAGACAGCTCTAAACAATAAATTGATTGACAATTGTGACGATGTTAATGAAAAACTCACACACCTACAGGAAGTGATAACAAGAGTAAAAGAAGAGCATTTGAGACCGGACTTTAGAAAGAGGAAAACGTGGATGACAAATGAGATTCTGGACCTAATGGAAGAACGAAGGAAGAGAAGAGGTAATTTGATGGAATACAGAGCGGTTCAAAATACAATCAGAAGGAAAATTAGAGAAGCCAAAGAGAAAGAGAAAACTGAATTATGTGCAGAAATAGAGTTTTATCAGAGTAGACATGACGATTTTAATGTTCACCGGAAGGTCAGAGAGGCAACAAAAAAATATCGCAAATCAAACTGTGCAAAGCTTGTAGATAGTAGTGGTAACCTCATAATCGACAAGGAAGAAAAAAGAGAAAATGGGAGAAATATCTGGAACAGTTATTCCAAGATGACATGAGGAGAGAGGAACCAGAGATATCAGATACAACAGGACCAGATATCCTAGTAAGTGAAGTGGAAGCGGGAATACAACAAATGAAGGAAGGGAAAGCAGCTGGGAAAGATGGCATACAAGCAGAATTTCTCAAACTGCTCTGTGAGGAAAAAATAAAAATGATCAGAAAAAGATTCAACGATATTTACTCATCAGGTAAAATCCCTCCAGAATGGTTAAAATCAGAATTTATTGCTTTACCTAAGAAATCAAATGCCAAAGGATGTGGGGACTGCCGTACCATCAGTTTAATGAGCCATCTGCTAAAATTATTTCTTAAAGTGATACACAAGCGGATATACAGTATTTGTGAAGAACAGATAGCGTCCAACCAGTTTGGGTTTTTGAAGGCAGTTGGCACTAGAGAAGCAATATTTAGTGTACAGGTACTGTTCCAAAAATGTAGGGATATCAACTGTAATGTATTTGCATGCCTCATTGATTATCAAAAGGCGTTTGATCGCGTGATTCATGAACACCTGATAGACGTACTCAAGAAAACAGGAATTGATGGGAAAGATCTAAGAATAATAGCAAATTTATACTGGAACCAATCTGCAGTCATGAAAATAGATCAAGACCAATCTGAGCAAGTGAGAATACGCCGAGGGGTCAGGCAAGGATGTATAATATCACCGATACTCTTCAACCTGTATTCTGAGCACGTATTCAACGAAGCCCTATTTGATGTGGAGGAAGGAATTTCAGTGAATGGTGTCAAACTCAACAATTTGCTCTACGCAGATGACACAATTGTCTTTGCAGATACGATGGAAGGGCTACAGAAGTTGATGAACAAAATTTCTGAAACAAGCAAGAGATATGGTCTGGACAACAACACTAATAAAACAAAATTGATGATCATCAGTAAGAAGAACATCCGAGGTGTGAATCTGTTCCTCAATGGAGCAAGTATAGAGAGAGTTTCACAGTATTCGTACCTGGGTACCATCATTAACGAAGCATGGGACAATTCGCAAGAGATAAAGTGTCGCATTGGAAAAGCGAGAAGTGTTTTCAATTCAATGAGCTCAACCTTCAAGAATCACGACCTTACCATGGATACCAAAATGCGGCTCCTTAGGTGCTATGTGTTTTCAGTTCTCTTTTACGGTGTGGAAACATGGACGCTTACAAAAGCCACCACTGCTAGACTGGAAGCATTTGAACTCTGGCTATACAGAAGAATTTTGAGAATATCATGGACTCAGAAGATTACAAACGTTGAGGTTCTACGCCGAGCTAACAAGAGACCAGAGATGATCAACACCATCAAGTGCCGTAAACTACAATATTTTGGACACATCATGAGGAATCATAAAAGGTATGAGCTGCTTCAATTTATCCTGCAAGGGAAAATAGAAGGAAAAAGATCTCCTGGGCGAAGAAGAATTTCCTGGCTCGACAACCTTAAAACCTGGTTCAACAAAACATTTGCAGAACTGTTCCGAATTTCAATGGATAAAGCCCGAATAGCCATGTTGATCGCCAACGTCCGAGGCGGACAGGCACGCTAAGAAGAAGAAGACTTGTTACTATGAACACGATCGATATAGAACTATATATATTTTTTAAATTCTGAGCAGACAAAACTCTTAATTTATATATATGGTTATACATTTTCTCACTTAAAACATTAACAGGCCTTTTGGGGCGTGCCTTTGTACGGAAATGAAATATGGACAACTAGCTCAGAAAGAAATAGAATAGATGCTTTTGAAATCCAGTGTTAAAGGAGAGTGCTGAAGGTAAGATGGGTAGATCGAATTAGTGAGAGGAGAACGAGTTGGCGAAATTTATCCAGAAGAAGAGGCAGCATGATAGGACACATCGTAAGACACTCAGGAATTATTCAGTCAGATTTTGAGAAAAGTGTAGGCAGTAAGAATGGTCTTGAGTATGAAACACATGTTAGAGCAGGTGTAAGATATAGTATTTATGTAAAAATTCAAATATTTTTTGTGGCTATACGTCGCACCGACACAGATAGGTCTTATGGCGACGATTGGATAGGAAAGGGCTAGGAGTTGCAAGGAAGCCGCCGTGGTCTTAATTTGGGTACAATCAAGCATTTGCCTGGTGTGAAAATGGGAAACGACGGAAAACAATCTTCAGGGCTGCCGACAGTGGGATTCGAACCCACTATCTCCCGGATGCAAGCTGACAGCTGCGCGCCCCTAACTGCATGGCCAACTCGCCCGGTAATAAAAAGATTAGCACAAGAAGAGGCAGCATGGAAGTTTCATCAAACCAGTCTATGACCTGATGACCCAAATAATAATAATAATACTAATACTAATAATAATACAAAAAGAAATTATGAACGTTAAAGTCAAAAAGGGAATTATTGACTCCGACCACCACCTATCTCTTGTTAAAGTAAAGTTTCAACCCAACAGGAAGAAAACCAAAACAATCAGAAACCCAAGAATCGACCCTGAATTTCTGAGACAGAACTCAGACAATTTCCTTGCGAATATCTCCAACGATGCTCCTTCAAACTGGCTAGAACTCAAGGACACACTCTTGAAAGCTTCACAAAACATCAGCAATCCCCCAAGGAAACGCAAACACAGGTGGTGGAATGACACCTGTGACAAGGCCATAGAAGTCAGAATTAGGTCCTGGCTAAACTGGAGTTCCCATAAAACTGATCAAAATCGTGATGAATTCTTCAAAACACAGAAACAAACCTCAAAAATCATCAGATCTGAAAAACGAAAATATGATCAAAACAGACTGGTAGAAATAGAAGAAGATTTCAAGAAAAACAATACACGGAACTTCTACAGAACATTCAGAGAAGAATTATCTAATTACCAGGCACCTAGTCTCTGTTTCAAACGTACAGATGAGACTTTAGAAACAAGTAATAAGGAAAATTGTGAACTCCTAGCAAACCATTTCATGGACCTTTTAAACTGTGAATCTCCAAAGGAACAATTCACCTATGAAAAACCAACACCTAATCCAGATTCAGAACCCCCCACATTACAAGAAGTCAAACAAATAATCAGAGATTTAAAAGACAACAAAGCACCAGGAGAAGATGGAATAATCGCTGAAATGTTGAAAATTGGTGGTGACAAACTGGCCCAGAGTATTCAAAAAATCTTACAGGACGTTTGGTTTTCTGAAGAAATTCCGGAGGATTGGAAATGTGCATTGATTCACCCACTTCACAAGAAAGGAGACAAATCAGATATTAATAACTACAGAGGAATTTCTCTCCTCTCACTCGTATATAAAATCTTCTCTAAAGCTCTACTTAATAGATTAGAGAAACAAACAGACCACCTGATCGGAGATTATCAGGCTGGATTCCGAAAAGGGAGATCCTGCGCAGAACAAATCCTAAACCTAAAAACCATACTACAGATTCGCAAAACCAAACAAACAGTAATCACCTTTGTTGACTTCAAAAAAGCGTATGATTCCATAGATCGGCAGACCCTGTTCAACATACTAGAGGAATTTCAAGTCGACAGGAAAACGAGGGAATTGATTAAACAAACTCTGACCAACACAACATCAAAAGTTAAGTTCTTGGGAGAAATTTCTGAACCGTTCGAAATCAGAACTGGCGTCCGACAGGGAGATGGACTATCCCCACTACTATTCAATTTAGTTTTGGAAAAAGTGATTCGTGAATGGAGAAAAGAAACTAAAGGTATAAACATTGGCAGACTTCTTAAAGACAAAATTCACCTTGACTGCTTAGCTTTCGCAGATGACCTTGCGATCCTTTCGAACAACAGACAAGAAGCAATCCAATCCATAGAAAAATTGAATGAAATAGCCGCAAAAACCGGACTTCAAATTTCATTTGAAAAGACGCAGTTTATGGAAGGAACTAAATCAAGATTCGACAATCAACCATTAATCACCAGTTGTGGAATAATTTCCCAAGTAGACAAATTCAAGTATCTAGGTGAAATTATTCAGCCAGCAGGGTTAAATCAGGAAGCTAACAAAGAAAGAACTGCTAAACTGCAAAGGGCTTACAAAATCACATGGAACAGATACAACAAAAGATGTATATCAAAAAATGCAAAATTACGACACTACAATACAGTCATCAAACCAGAGGCACTTTATGCATCTGAAACACTGATCATTGGCGGCAGGTCACAAATGAAAAGCATTGAGAAACAAGAGAGGAAAATTCTCAGAAAAATCCTAGGACCAAAGTTCGAAAATGGAATTTGGATGAAAAAGAAACCACACGAAATTTTTCAATGCACAGAAAAAATCACAGATACCATCAGAAAGAGACGACTAAAATTCTACGGACACCTACACAGAATGGATAACAACAGGCTGACAAAGAAAATTCTAAATCTAGCTCTAACCCTGAAAATCCGCAACAATTGGTTAGCAGAAATACATGAAGATCTACAAGAAATGGGTATCGAGGACGAAACCATTCAAGATAGAATGAAATTTAGAAGCTTAGTAAACAAACATAAATTTGCAGAGAAACCAACAAGAAAAAATACAGGCTGGACAGAAACACGCAGAAAAGAACACAGTGAAAAAATGAAGAGATATTGGGAAGAAAAGAAGAAGAAACATTGTGCAAAATAAGTTCAAACGCGCTCCAGAGCTGGGCACAACGAATCAAAAAAAAAATAATAATAATAATAATAATAATAAAGTCGAACCACAATATCTCGAACCTCCATTACTGGAATTTTCGGTATCTCGAAGTAACTTACATTTCCCGGCTGTTTGTCCTATTCTTCACGTGTATTTATTTCTCTGTTACTCGATATTCGGTTACACGAATTTCTCGATTTCTCGAAGCAAACATTTCCTCCCTTGAAGCAATAACTACCTTGTAACTCGAATTTTGTACAAAATTAAGTGTGCAATACGGATTTTGTAGTTTGTGAGGAACAGTTAACAAGTAAAGAAAGGGTTATAGTGACGCTGGGAGTTAATATGACGGGAACAGGAAAACTAAACCATCTAGTGATCGGAAAATCGGCGAAGCCTCGCTGTTAATTGGGTGTGAATTAATTACCGGTCACGTACGAAAGTAAACTCCGAAGTCGCAGATGACAAGCTCCTTTTACAAATCCCGGCTGCGTGCATTGACGAGAAGTTTCAAAGTGAAGGGGGGAAGGGTTAACAGTAATGAAGAGAAGAGAGTAACGGATGTTTCCGAAGGTATTAACGGAGGTGTGTATCTTGTTTCACTACTGTATGTACTGTATCCTGTCTTCTAAAAAGTTAAAGGCTTATAATTAAAGTGATGCCGTAAAGTAGTTAGTTTCTGTATTTTTAAATCATCATCATCATCATCTGTTTATCCTCCAGGTTCGGTTTTTCCCTCGACTTAGCGAGGGATCCCACCTCTACCGCCTCAAGGGCAGTGTTCTCGAGCTTCAGACTCTTGGTCGGGGGATACAACTGGGGAGTATGACCAGTACCACGCCCAGGCGGCCTCACCTGCTATGCTGAACAGGGGCCTTGTGGAGGGATGGGAAGATTGGAAGGGATAGGCATGGAAGAGGGAAGGAAGCGGCCGTGGCCTTAAGTTATGTACCATCCCGGCATTCGCCTGGAGAAGTGGGAAACCACGGAAAACCACTTCCAGGATGGCTGAGGTGGGAATCGAACCCACCTCTACTCAGTTGACCTCCCGAAGCTGAGTGGACCCCGTTCCAGCCCTCGTACCACTTTTCAAATTTCGTGGCAGAGCCGGGAATCGAACCCGGGCCTCCGGGGGTGGCAGCTAATCACGCTAACCACTACACCACAGAGGCGGACGTATTTTTAAATACTTTTAAAAATAATGTATTCATTATAAGCCTGTAGATAAATAAGATTCAATTATGTGCTACACATGTTCAAAAACGGTATTCTCGATTTCTCGAAATTTCGATAACTCGATACGAAATTCAGCTTCCGAGGTGATTCGAGACATCGAGGTTCCACTGTAATAATAATAATAATAATAATAATAATAATAATAATAATAATAATAATAATAATAATAATAATAATAATAATAATAATAATATGTTGACCGAGCCAGTTACCCGTGCGGTTAGGGACGCGCAGCTGTGAGCTCGCATCCGGGAGATAGTGCGTTCGAACTCGGCAGCCCTGAGGATGGTTTTTCGTGGTTTCCCATTTTCACACCAGGCAAATTCCGGGGCTTCCAGTGTATGGGACCCTCACCAGGATTACCTGATTCAAGAATTGGAAAAAAAATCCAAAGAAAAGCAGCTCGATTTGTTCTGGGAGATTTGCGACAAAAGAGTAGCGTTACAAAAATGTTGCAAAGTTTGGGCTGGGAAGAATTGAGAGAAAGAAGAAAAGCTGCTCGACTAAGTGGTATGTTCCGAGCTGTCAGCGGAGAGGTGGCGTGGAATGACATTAGTAGACGAATAAGTTTGAGTGGCGTTTATATAAGTAAGAAAGATCACAATATGAAGATAAAGTTGGAATTCAAGAGGACAAACTGGGGCAAATATTCATTTATAGGAAGGGGAGTTAGGGATTGGAATAACTTACCAAGGGAGACGTTCAATAAATTTTCAATTTCTTTGAAATCATTTAGGAAAAGGCTAGGAAAACAACAGATAGGGAATCTGCCACCTGGGCGACTGCCCTAAATGCAGATCAGTATTGATTGATTGATTGATTGATTGATTGATTGATTGATTGATTGATTGATTGATTGATTGATTGATTGATTGATTGATTGATTGATTGATTGATTGAATTAAGGCCACGGTCGGTTCCTTCCCATTCCTAGGCCTTTCCTCTCCCATCGTCGCCGTAAGACCTATCTGTGTCGGTGCGACGTAAAGCAATTAATAAAAAAATATAGTAATAAATAATAATATGTTGTTGCACATTCAACTCACAAGTGTTCTTTAACATGCTGGACATCTGTGACAGGGCCGATGACCTCAGATGTTAGGCCCCTTTAAAGAACAAGCATCATTGTCATCATCTATGACATGGGTATATCGCATTTGAACACCGTTTATTGCTACCGACTCTAAAGACAAATGAAATTTTAATGAAAACATAAGGATAATGACTAACTGACTGTACCACTGAGATCTACAGATCGTAACTTGGAGCAGCTTTCGACAGTTGAAATTTCGTTCTGTTGGAGATAAATTCAGTAACAGAAATTCGCAGATAACAGTAAAGGCAACGTGTTCTCTACTGATGACAGGGACTCCTCTTTGACAATGGAGGTACTGACCCTTACCCTAATGACGTGTCGGTTTACCACAGAAATCGATCTCCCTTCTGGTTAAGCCGACATTCGTCTTCGTGCGGTAAGTACTTTGATAAACGATACACCTACATTACCTGCATGACCCCTCGTCGTATACATGTTCAGAAACAGCGCGCTGCTCAAACAGCTATTGTTGGGAATTGAGACCTATTTTTTATAGAGTGAGAGCTCGCTGAGCCAAACGGAAAGACGCAAAAATCCGTTATACGTTGCACTGTTTAATAATAGACGTCGCCTTAACTCGATAACGTCACTGCAAACATCCATGGAATATAATACAATGGACAGAAGGAAATACAGATTGTGGTAGCATATGGATTTAATTTGTATTAAACTTTCTTTGAAGAAACGAAGCCACAGAGCTAGTATCAATTAAATTATTTTGGAGGCGCATAGTTAATTTTTAGAAGTTTGTAGGCTGAACGTTGAAAGGCCCACGAAGGTGTAATGAAGATGTGCGAAGCTTTACACCTGTTGTTCTCTAATATCCATTTAATGTCACACTCCTACAGCTAGCCTTTCGACGATGCTGAAATAAGAAAAGACAGCAATAGAGTAGGATTAAGTACGTAGCAGTCTTGATCTTATTAGATACAGCCCCGGCATAATAATAAACCGAGGAAAATCATCTTCAGAGTTGCTGATGGTAGGGTACGAACCCTGCATCTCCTAAACGCAATATCTCTCCTACACTAACTCTCTCTGCTATTTGCTTTACGTCGCACCGACACAGATAGATCTTATGGCGACGATGTGATAGGAAGGGCCTAGGAATTGGAAGGAAGCGGCCGTGGTCTTAATTAAGGTGGGGTACGAACCCACTATCTCTCGGCTGCAAGCTCACAGCCGCGCGCCTCAAACCGCACGGCCAACTCGCCCGGTACAATAACTCTAACACGTAACCAGCTCATTCTGTTTTATTCCTATTATTTCCCAATCCACTTAAAAAAGAATGTTGCCAGCCCTCTGTATGTATAGCCCGTCGATACTTCTTGGACGGAACTAGCGAGTCAGCTGGGACCTCCCAGCCTGAACACATAGAGGCAGCCTCTTCCCTCTATAGTTCTCTTCGTCTGGTTTCCCCGTGCGCCTCCTGGAACATGAAACGAGAATGTTTTCATTCCAGCCTAACCGAAGATTCTAGTGCACCACCATAAGGGTATAAGAAGGAGGCTAGTCTCGAACAGTGAGTAAGTAGTTGCCGACTGTCGTCCGTGTGCCATAGTATCATCGTGTACTGAATGGAATATTGTGCGTGTCTATGTGTAAGAGTTAGTAAGAGTAGAGTGCGAGGTGGGAGAAGTGTTAATTGTCGTTGTTGCGAGGAGTATCGTAGTGCTCGTTAGCACTGTTGAGTTGTCAGTGTTGAGTAGTTCACTGTGTGGAGTGGCCACATGAATTGACTGAGTTGAATGTGTGAGTGGCGGACTTTCTCTGGAGTCGAGCCAAGGAACTGTCATCGTGTGTTATGGTTGTCAGCAGCCCTGTGTTCGAGCCTGTCCATGCGCACGCAGATGAGTGTGAAGTGATTGAGCGTGCGGAGGCGAAATTATAGTGAAAGGTGGGCAGTCAATGAGGGTTACCGCCGTCTAGGTAATACCAGCGAGCCGGACTACCTGCTGTCAGGAGGACAGAGACACTGCAAATAGACAGCAATTAGTGGAGTGTGGTCATTCATGGTTGAATATATATGTGTGTGTATATGTGTGCGTGTGCTAATTTGGTGTACCTGAATTTAGTTAGATCGATAAAACGGTGCTTTCGTAATAATAATCAAAATAATAGGAAAGGCACAACCATGACCTATACTCACACGTGAACACGATAACGGACACTATTCGAAACTGGAAGGTTAGTTTTATGGTCACCTGACTGGCAGACTGTCCATTCGGATCTTGACCTACTTTCTGGATATGAAGACGAAAGGAGCCTGGTTTAACGAACTGGAAAAGGAGATACAAGAAGTTGGATCAGACGCGATAGCATCGAAAGAAACTTGGAGGACACCTTAGTTTCCAAAAACAGTTCAAACTTAAAACAGACAAGAAGCGGATTGTGGAGAGAAAGCAAGAAAGCAAGCCTCATCGAATACGAAGCAGGGAATCCTGGACAGAGCTTGAATACCATGGAAGAAAACATTTAAAATGACCTAGTCCAAAGGTGTAATAATAATAATAATAATAATAATAATAATAATAATAATAATAATAATAATAATAATAATAATAATAATAATAATAATGACATTGATTTATTTCTAGGCCTCTTAACATTTTTTTCTATTTTCAAAGACGTCGACGTCAAGGTGCCGGAATTTTGTCCCGCGGGAGTTCTTTTACATGCTGGTAAAACTACCGATACGAAGATGTAGAACTAGATCATGGGTTGAAATTGCACTTCTTGCTATATCAGGAGATGTTTACTTGTTGTCCGATTGTTCAAAAGGTTCTTTTCTTGGCCTGGTCGGTGATTTTAACTTTAATTGCTTATTTCCTCCGGACCGAGCGTGTTGGCCATGCGGTTAAAGGCGCGCAACTGTAAGTTTGCATTATAGAGATAGTGGGTTGGAACCCCACTGTCGGCAGCCCTGAAGATGGTTTTCTGTAGTTTTCCATTCTCACACCCGCAAATGCTGGGGCTGTACCGTAATTAAGGCCACAGTCGCTTCCTTCCGTATCCTAGCCATTTCCTATACCATCGTCGCTATATGACCTATCTGTGTCAGTGCAACATAAAGCAACGTGTAAAAAGAATATAATAAATAAATTATTTGGTTCGGGGACTGAATGTTTCTGCCGTCTTCAACATAAGATTTCTTCCCAGGCACGGCCCCAGCCTCTCAGACGTGCAGGTCGCCCATGCGGCATTTGCACGAAAGATTGTACTTGGCCTCTGCGTCGGCCACACGTTAAAACAATTCTGGCTTCTGGCAACTATCTCCTCGCAATTGGACAGGAAGCGTCCTTGGCCCATTCTAGGTTTGGTATTCTAATGTATGTCTGGAACTGAAACCAGAAACCATGGAAACCTTTTACCAAAACGCCTTAGTTAGGATTTTAACTCAACTTCTTTTCCATATTGTTTTCTTTCCCTTTTCGAGACTGAATGTGAGTTCATTCTGTCCGTCTCCTTAGCCGAATGGTCATCGTATTCTTCTTCAATTCAGAGGACGCTGGGTTCGATTCCCGGCCGGGACGAGGATTTTAACTGTGTATGCTTAATTCTTTTAGCTCGGAGAATGGGTGTCTATTCTCGATACACTTCTTTTCATCTACATATAACACACTACCAACCACCTCAGAAATATTCAATAGCGAATACATCCCTCCACTTAAAGTTGGAGTCAGAAAGGGCATCTTGCCATAAAACTGGATCAAATCCGCACCAAGTGCCGACCCCAATAACTTGGAGAAAAAGTTCAAGAAGAATAGTAAATAGAAGAAGACTGGGAGTGCACTCCATTTCAGACACTCAAACCATAACCAGAAATCGAACTCAGGCTATTTCAGCGAAAGCTGAGGGTGGGGGTGGGGGCTACGGTACATAACTTTTCCCCAATGTATACTTGCACTACACACTGTCGATATCTTGACCGTTATACAACTGGTCCAATTTATGTGACAGATATTACGGTATGCCTGTGTTTGCATAGCCTCCGGTCCTCAATAGCGCTAAACATAGCATCCACTGCCACGCTACAGAAATAAGAAACGGACGTTAAGCGTCATACTGAACGTAAATCAGAGTGAACTTCACCAGACGAGCGTTATGTTCTCATTATACGGACAGGGGTAAGGGTTAGGAGAGACGTAATGAGGAGGGAAGAATTTAAATAAATATAAGGTATTACTGCCTGATCACGTCATCAAAGTGTTATAGACCTCCAACTGAAGAGAGTTGAAACCTTTTATTTCTCGCACAGTAAGAGGAAACAGGTCGCTGTAACATTTCATTGTAAGGATTCATAAACCTTTGTGTAGTATTCCGCTTTGTAGGTCTGCATCGGGTGGACTTTGGGGAACATTACGCGTTTAAACGTATCCTGAAAAATAGGAATGTTAAAACGAACAGCAATTGCAACCGAATAGTTCTCAATTCAACACACCAGTGATAGTCACCGAGATTATGCCAGACGAAACAGGCAAACTGCCGGAAAACCTTATGTTTCTTGAAGATCTCACTTCACATCTCGGAAGACTGTGACTGTGTACTTTACTACTGTATAAACAGACTTTGGTTGGTGAATGTGGAGTGGGTCTCGGACCACAAGTGGCCACGGCTAGTTCGTGGCTCTACGCCTCTGTATTCGGGAGAGGGAGAGGGGCTGGTCGCCATCGTCGGCTTTCCTGAGAATGGTTTCCCCTGGTTTTCCATTCTCCTGCACTAAGGCAAATGACGGGACATTTCCTAGTATAGGCCCCGGCCGCCAATCCCCTCCACACATCTCCTTCACCTTATCCCATATCCCTGGCCTAAGAGGCGGCGTTACCGTCTAGGAGGATCGCCATCCCCTTAAGGGAAAGAATGAAAACGTTTTAGTAGTAGTAGTAGTAGTAGTAGTAGTAGTAAACAGACTTAGCCATAGGGATATCTCCTAACTATACAGTACTGAATCTCTGAAGATTTGAATTATTATTAATAACATAATAATAAGAAGCCCTTCGGATAAAGGTTTAATTAATAATACTTAACAGTTGTTCTTTTGATGAAAAGGTACCCTTGTCAGCTACCATATAACACACTAAAATGGTATCTCCGGCCAGTCAATGCCGAAAGTATGTCAAACAATACTCTGCTTTTAAAGGTGTTTGTGTGCAAGGAAAGCATTAATGAATCGTCTGTTAATTTTGATCTTAGAAACTCCTCATCATTCTTCTTGTTCTTATTTTTCATTCTTACATTTATCTTTCTCCTCGTCATCATTTCTCTCTCCATTTTCTGGATAATTTCTTAACTGCATTGCAGGCGATATTTCGGTACCATAAAACATTCTCGAGCTCATCAAGCTACTTCTGGTGTCACTTGAATCATTCATGCTCATTTTGGTATCGGCCGGGGGTTTAAAGCAGCATGCTCTTCCTGACACCGGGCGAGTTGGCCGTGCGCGTAGAGGCGCACGGCTGTGAGCTTGCATCCGGGAGATCGTGGGTTCGAGCCCCACGGTCGGCAGCCCTGAAGATGGTTTTCCGTGGTTTCCCATTTTCACACCAGGCAAATGCTGGGGCTGTACCTTAATTAAGGCCACGGCCGCTTCCTTCCAACTCCTAGGCCTTTCCAGTCCCATCGTCGCCATAAGACCTATCTGTGTCGGTGCGACGTAAAGCAACTAGCTCTTCCTGACGCCACGTGACTTCTGGGGTGAAGATTTCAACCCAGAATTCAAACCTCATTCTTCCGGATAGCAATCCAACATTTAAGCCATCACATGAAATTTTGAGATCGTACGTCGTACAGTATTCGAGGAATGATTTATTTTTTCGTATATAACCCCCTTTTAAACCCCTTAGGAGTGAAATACTTTTTTAAATCTTAAAAACTACTGGGATGGAAATAAGCAACCATCATATGAAATTTCAAGTTTGGAAGTCAAACGATCTTTTGGAGATACTAATATTTTTGTTTCCGGACATGAACACCCATTTAACTCTCAGAGAGGTGGAATTTCTTCAAATGATTTCTTTTTTTTTTTTTTGCTAGGGTCTTTACGTCGCACCGACACAGATAGGTCTTATGGCGACGATGGGGTAGGAAAGGCCTAGGAGTTGGAAGGAAGCGGCCGTGGCCTTAATTAAGGTACAGCCCCAGCATTTGCCTGGTGTGAAAATGGGAAACCACGGAAAACCATTTTCAGGGCTGCCGATAGTGGGATTCGAACCTACTATCTCCCGGATGCAAGCTCACAGCCGCACGCCTCTACGCGCACGGCCAACTCGCCCGGTCAAATGATTTCTTACTTAACATCTAGAATATAAAAAATAAAAAAAAAATTAACCGCTATGTACTGCTAACAGTTTCAGGGGAATGAATATTTTCGTTTTCAGGCGTTAACCGCCCTTCATCCCCTTATGGATAGAATATTTTAACAGTTTCTTAGCGACGTATAATTATCGTGGGATAAATCATATAAAAGAGCCTCCGTGGCTCAGACGGCAGCGCATCGGCCTTTCACAGCTGGATACCGTGGATCAAATCCCGGTCACTCCATGTGAGATTTGTGCTGGACAAAGCGGAGGCGGAACAGGTTTTTTTCCGGGTACTCCGATTTTCCCAGTCATCTTTCATTCCATCAACACTATCCATTATCATTCCATAGGACTTATCAGTCATTAATAATCACCTTGGGAGTGGCGACCCCATTGTAATAATAGCCTATATATGGTTCATTCATTACATCCCTGACCCGGTCAAAGACTGCAAAAACAGGTTGTAGGTTTTCATTTCAAATCATATAAAACAATGTTTGCTTACAATGTCAATGAATTTCTCGGTGATCGCCATTTAAACCTACAAATTTCGCAGCAGCAATGAAAAGCGTGTACGCTGCAATTCCGCCGACGGTGGTGGTAGTGGTGATTATTGTTTTAAGAGGAAGTACAACTAGGCAACTCTCTTCTATATAACACTAATCAGAGAGAAAAAAAGTGGAAGGGGCCAAAGGAAGTCAAGGGCCACGATGGGCATGAAAATGAAAGGCTCCCTAGGCCTCCATACGTAATACCGTCGGGGTCTGATAATAACTAAAGTTGACCAAGGGAGGTCGGATAGGATAGATGAAAGTGAGGAGCCTGGCACAAGTAAGTGGAAGCAATGCCAGGGGTCAGCTGAGGGCCCCGTGGTCGCCAATCCACGCTACAAAGTTCAGAATCCCTGAGATCCCTTTTAGACGCCTCTTACGACACGCAGGGGATACCGTGGGCGTTATTCTACCGCCCCCACCCGCAGGGAGATTCCGCCAACGACCTAGCGGTAGTTCGCTACAGTATGGCCAACCACATACGGTACACCGCAAAGTGTGTTGAGTCGGCGTCAACTTAGCGGAGAGGAAGTTTCGTCACTTTCGCGAATGTTTCGCGTTAGTGTGGGGAGTCCTTGATATCAATGGTGGGCCTGTTGAGAATCTAAACAGCCTTCGGGCTGAGGACTCGATAGACAGAAAGACATACGTCTCAAATACTGTTTGTGATCACTGTAGGCCTAAATATGAAATGAATGTACTCCAACTCACTGTAGAAATCTCTTACGAGTGCTACCAGGTGTATGGATAAGTTTTTGTCGGTTTTTGTGGTAAAGGAAACACGTAATTTTCAAGGGAATTTTATTTTGTTTGTTTATTCAAATTATTGGCCATCGGCTTCTACACACTTCGCCCAACTTTCAGGTAAGTTATGTCTACTACTACTACTACTACTACTACTACTACTACTACTACTACTTGTCTTTTGCGGCAAACCATTAGCCGAGCCATTTTCCAACTTCTTCGAAATTGCTGAAGTGCTGCTCTGCGAGCCCATACCCCATTGATGCGAAGAGGTGATAGTCAGATGGCGCCAGGTCAGGGCAGTACGGCGGGTGCGGAAGGATGTCCCATCAAAGCGATTTCAAGGTGTCTTTCACTGGTTTTGCTGTGTGATATGGCGCATTGTCGTGTGACACTTTGCCATGTCTTCTGGCCCATTCCGGTCGTCGTTCGATCAATGCGTGATTTAATCATTTGCTGGCGATAGCGTTGTGCATTAACGGTTTCGCCGGGCTTCAAGAGTTCATAATACCTGTGGCCTACCAGAGGGCACACTGTATTTCACATTCAAATCAAAAGCAAAGCGAAGCAAAGTCACCTCCGTACAGGTCATGAAGGCCCTTGGAGGAGTGGAAGGTAAAGGCTTCCACCATTGTTAACCTCGGCACGTGATGGGGTAGAGTGGTTAGCTCTACGCCCGGCCGCCTTTTCCCCCCAGGAATTAACCTGGTACTCATTTTTGATGTAGGCTGAGTGAACCTCAGGGCCATATGCACCTCCGGAAGTGGAAATCTCGTTTCTTAAATTTTACAACGTCCTTCCGGGCGAACCGAACACGCCTTTACCGCCTCGGCCAGGCAGCCCCTTCACATTCAAATAACCAGGTTTAAATTGTCGAAACCATGTCTCACATGTTCTGATCGACGGAGCGTGTTCACCATATGTTTCTACCAGCAAACGATGACTTTCCGCAGCCTTTGATTAAATAAGAAATGCGTGCTGCAAATATTATTTTTCAGGCACAAACGTCGACACGATCACTGAACAATACTACAACACAGACTTGCGTGTGTTGGTAGGTTAATGTCAGACGAACAAACTGACGTATGTGTCAAATTCATACGCTGCGTACTGTTCGCTGGTGCCATCTCTTAGTGAAACCGGAAAAGATGCATACACCTGGTAAATCATGGGCAATTGTCGGCTGCCGAGACTAGATTCACTGAGGTGATGGTGATTGGATATGAGGAAGCTTAACTACGAGATTGTCAGGATTTCTTTATACAGTATTAATCATCGGAGAAAGAGAGGTAAGGTAAGGGTTATTCTGCCCGAAGGCAGGTCCGAACCTCCGCAGAGGTGTTCCTGAGCCGGAGTTTACGTGCGGTACGGTGGCCAGTTCCTTTCCGCTCCTCCATTCCCTTACCCCCCCACCAACAGCGCGTGGCAACCCATCCAACTCCTGACCACGCCCAATGTTGCTTAACTTCGGAGATCTCACGGGATCCGGTGTTTCAACACGGCTACGGCCGTTGGCGGAGAAAGAGAAAATAACAAAAAAAGGTAAAACAAGCTTGTAATTTTATTTGACAAGGAATATCAAATCGTAGCTATGAAATCAGGAGTTTTACCTGGAATCCCAACCATATGAACGTGAGTTCTAATTTCAAAAATCCCACATCCATAGGCTGGAATTCGAACCGCAGCAGCCAAGGTGAGTGGCTGTGCCACACGGTTATAATGCCCCAAGACAGAGAACTCTGCTCTCAAAAGTTCAGTTATCAAGAAAAGGGAGAAATTAACATGAGTATGAACAGCCAACACGATATTTTCTATAAGCCTCGTACAAATAATTCACTCTAGATCGGAAGAAAGAAAAGAGTTCCTTCAAGGGAGGTCAAATAACGAAGAAGGAAGGCAGGAGCCCTGTACTAGATAACTGAAGCAATGACAAGTTCATCTGGGGATCTTGATTGCCTTGCGTGTACGACATTGCGAATAGGAACCCTCCCGGCATTTGCCTGGAAGTGAAAATAGAAACCACAGAAATCCACTCTGAGGACAGTCGACGGTGGGTTTCGAAGACACTCGTCTCCCGAATGCAAAGCCTGGCTCCATAACCGTAACGCGTTAACACGAGCGGCCACTCCGCTTGGTATGTCACTGAAACTAAGATTAAAAGTAAAAGACCCCGTGATAACCATATAATGACTGACAAGTTAAAACAATAGTAATAACAACGATAGATAGATAGATAGATAGATAGATAGATAGATAGATAGATAGATAGATAGATAGATAGATAGATAGATTGATTGATTGATTGATTGATTGATTGATTGATTGATTGATTGATTGATTGATTGATTGATTGATTGATTGATTGATTGATTGAAATCAAACGCCGGTGTTAGAGAGTCCTTGATACGCAACATCAACTTCTGGTTCGAATGAGGAAAACAACTGGAAACCACCCCATTCCCTACCACTTCAATGACGCCTAGGCTATTTATAGCTAATGGCTTGATCTAAAGTGAGCAATCACCTCCAGGATATCTGATAGCTGAGTGTTGTTTCACCAACTGACAGGAATTTTGGCGGCGATGGGATAGGAAATGCCTAGGATTAGCCTTAATTTCTTAATTGCCCTTCTGTAACTGAACTCACAATGACAACTGTGATGCTTAGTTACAAGGACTCATACATTCTGTCGCTTTGACCCATTTTGGGACAGATTGTTATTGCACTTACCCAGTCCTACCATAGGAATTGTTACAAAATTTTGTCACAGAGTATATAACCGGTTTTGCGGGTTAAGACCCCACCTTGTAACTAAGCATCAGGCTTGAAAATAATATATATTAAAAAAACACGGAAGGATATTTGTAGGGTTGACGAGAATGTGGTTCGAACCCCGTCGTCTTCCGAATGCAGGCAGGAGACAGTTGAGATTTGTCTCCATGCCTCCTCATGTCGGGCAAGTAACGCTGTAATGTGGTACGCTTCCTATGGTCGTCTTCAATAGAGAATTCGGAATGATTTTGCCGTATAAGATGCATATGCTACAACGTGACTTCCTGCACTTCTGTTCAACCTCGTTGATGCCAACCCTGTGTACGTCAATGCATCGTATCAATATTTCTTTTGTATAAATAGGATTACTGATATCTATGTTCTCTTCAGCCATTCCGACTATTTTTGCTGTATAAGAGGATATTGCTAAATTGAATTGTATCGCTAAAAGCATCTTTGGAATTAAAGACTCTTTTTACATGTGTATAATTTGCCTGTTCTCTCTAAGAAGCTTACAATTGGAAACACAATTTTTTATTCCACATGGATTTCGTCATTAGTCTCTACCGTGCCCTTTTTCGTTCATTTCAGTCATAACAAGTGTTGCGTAGTTGTATTATTTTTTTAACTGTACAGGGTTCTCCGGAGTTTTTATTAGGTTCCCCTCCCCCAGTTATTGGCCTTGCGCCTAACCGATGCTGGATAATCAAGACCCTCCTTCCTCCCAACCCCACCCCCTCGTCTTGCTCCTAACCCCAGATCTCTCATTCCCTCCCCGCCCTGCCCGGATCTTTTGATATGTGAGCAGCTGCGCCGTGTTGCCAAATTGTCTGTACATGGTGCGCGTGCTTATGGCGTGCCATGCTCTTTGAGAAGGGGAAGGGGGGAGTTTATGAATAGCTGGAACGGGTCGGGTCGTAAATGAAATGACGGTCGAAAGGATGAAAAACTGGAACTGCATTTAGAGTCTGACATAAAAAGAGAACGAAGTAGGCGAACTTAATACAATATGCAGCAGTAGCAGGAGGATGGAATGAAGTGTGGCTGGCTTGTTCGTGTGGGAACAGAACACCATTGGCGATCAATCATCATGGTATCAGCGTCCTTGTCATCATAGTCGCCATTAACCCACTGAATCCCTAATTATTTTTACTACAGCAAATATTTAACTTTTTGGTGGCTATGCCATAGTATCAACGGCCTCGTAAAACTACAAGCTTGTTGTTTTTCAAACTTTTGGCAGTTTTAGGATTTTTGAGTAAAACTACAATTTAAAGAAAATACGTATGCAAAGTTCGAAATTCCTAGATCGTCGGAATGTGGGTAAAAATCTTTGGGCTGGCCCATAGCTGGACAGAAATCGTAATGGCTTCTTTGTTAACGAAACATAACCTCGCCTCCACATGGTACTACAGCCCTGAAGGGCCTTGGTCTACCCAGCGACCGCTGCTCAGCCCAAAGGCCTGCAGATTACGAGATGGCGTATTGATAAATTGAATTGTATCGCTAAAAGCATCTTTGGAATTAAAGACTCTTTTTACATGTGTATAATTTGCCTGTTCTCTCTAAGAAGCCTACAATTGGAAACACAGCACGATGAATCCTCTCGGCCGTTATTCATGGCTTTCTAGACCGGGGCTGCTATCTCACGGTCAATAGCTTCTCAATTCTAATCACGTAGGCTGAGTGGACCTCGAACCAGCCCTCAGATCCACCTGGCCAACACCGATTATAAGCACCGACTTGCTCAGGTAACTACATTCACCTGAAAGTTTCTGTAAAATGTGGATTTCTTCAGTCAACAAGTTCATATTAGAAATATACACCTCCACCCGAGGTTCTCGAAAACTCTTCATACAAACTACTATGGGACCGAGAAGTCATAACCGATGTCATGCTCAGCAACAATAGGCCAGATAATATTCTAATCAATAAATCAAAAAGATCCACATCCCTTATAGAAATTGCTTGTCCAAACACCTCCAATCTGCAAAGAACAATAGCCACAAAGATATCAAAATACATAGAAATGGCAATAGAAATACAACGCTTGTGGAAACTAGAATCAGTCACCACAGTTCCAATAGAAATAACATGTACTGGTGTTATTCCAAAAACCTTGTACAGCTCTCTGGCCGCATTAAACCTGTATCATCACACATACGTTGAACTACAGAGAGCCACCCTCCTGAGCACCTGCCACATTGTGAGAAAGTTTCTAGGAACGACTTTTCCTCTGACTTACGCCAAACACCATGAAGATCCAGGCCGCAGTTCCAGTAATACTGAAGAACAGATTCCCAAAACGGGGAGATAAGAAGTTGTTTAGCGTCATCATATGTGCATATGTATTGTAGTCTATAAATGTATATGTTGTAATTATTTCTGTCGTAAATACGTAATTGTAGATATATGTACCTATAGTTTCATAATCAAGAGGGTGACTCCTTGTTTAGGCCGAGTCAGGCCCATTATGTTACCGGCACAAGCCGAGCCTTCATAATTCATGTAATAATAATAATGTGGTAAGTTGGATTGGAGAACATTAGAAAGAGAGATTCCCAGGAAAATTCTGGAGCCGAAGAACTAACAAAGAATAAGATAAGATAGGAATGGTTGAACTGATTAGGAAGTGAACGGTACAATTTTGTGGTCAATTAATAAAAACGGACAGGATCCGGTTGATGAAACGAATCTTTGAATTCTTAAGACAACAGACATGGTTATGAGGGTATTTAGGGGTTGTAGTAAGGATGTAAAGGAGAGAGCATATAAGTTTCTGGTAAGACCCCAACTAGAGTATGGTTCCAGTGTATTCCAGTGTATCCATGATAACTTGATTCAAGAACTGGCAAAATCCAAAGAAAAGCATCTCGATTTGTTCTGGATGATTTCCGACAAAAGAGTAGCGTTACAAAACTGTTGCAAAGTTTGGGCTGGGAAGGCTTGGGAGAAAGGAGACGAGCTGCTTGACTAAGTGGTATGTAATTGTTACAATTCTTGTTTTATTTTCCACTTGATTCGATGCATGGGGGTGTTTATTGTCTCTGGAAGGACAATTGTTACAATGCAATACAATAACACGTCCTTCTAAAGACAATGAACATTTTTGTGTGCTGGGTTGGGTGGGGGATGGAACAAGAATTGTAACAATTAGTATTAAGTTCAATACGGGTAAAACATGAAAATAGTCGTATGCAATAAGTGGTATGTTCGGAGCTGTCAGTGGAGAGATGGCGTGGAATGACATCAGTAGACGAATAAGTTTGAGTGGTGTCTTTAAAAGTAGGAAAGAACACAATATGAAGATAAAGTTGGAAAGAGGACAAAATTGGGGCAAATATTCGTTTATAGGGAGGGGAGTTAGGGATTGGAATAACTTACCAAGGGAGATGTTCAATAAATATTCAATTTCTTTGCAATCATTTAAGAAAAGGCTAGGGAAACAACATATAGGGAATCTGCCACCTGGGCGACTGCCCTAATTGCAGATCAGTAGTGATTGATTGACAGAAAATCAAAATGGTTTCGGAAAGTGACAACTGACTTGGCGACTTGGCCGAGATTGGTGTGAAAGAAGAAGATGCAGTAGACAGAGACAGATGATGGTGGTTTATTGTTTTAAAAGGAAGTAGAACTGACAGGGACAGATTTAGACAACAGATCAAGGAGTTTCAGAGGTTTCCAGGAGAAAGGAGATGAGCTAGTGACGAAGGAAATACGCAGCATAACAAAATAACGAATTAAGATAAAGAATGTAAAAATACGGGTAGAATGTGAAGGCAGAGACGGTCTAGCGTGGTCCTATTATTAGGTCTATTATTATTATCTATATATATAAAAGCAAGTCGGGCTGGAGCGATGTATATATAAATATTTAAAAATGAAAAAAGACGTGAATTAATCAGGCACTTCCAGAAATCTCAGATATTTGAAACTTGGTACGAGGGAAACTGATGACCCCAGGATCCCTAGAAAAATCGGAAATTCTCAAAATTCCCTGAAGGGGGCACGCTGGGGGGGCTCAAATTTTGGGCTCAGCATAAGAACACAGTCGTATAGTATATCCAAAACGATAACCTATAGGTTCCGTGGGCTTAAAAATTTTCGGAAATTTCCTCATTTTTATCCCCCATCCCCCCAAATCAAGATGGCGGCACAACCTGCGAGACGAGGTAGACAATTGAAATTTGGTGAAATTATAGCTTTTGGTCCCTAACCGACGGGAAAATTCCAATGTGTTCAAATTTTTCACTTTTTAACCCCAAAGATATCGAAATATGGAGGCAATTTTAATGACTGCGCAGACATTCCTTTTGAGCTATTTTTTGGCTAAACGGTAAGTCGTATCACAAAACGGATGGCACAATGTCCCTTCAATTCGGAGTGATCTACAACTTTGGTCCTGTGACATTTTGTCGTATCTCTCTCCCTTATACGTTAAATTTGGCCGTATTTCTGGATTGTTCGTAAATTTGGTGATTTTGACAAGTATATTTTATTGTTTGACACACTTATAAGAATGATAGGATCATCACGTTGTGTGCGCACATTGGCACGATTAAGGGACATATGTGTACCAAATTTCATGATTCTAGCTTATACATAAGTAGGCAAAATGTAATGTAAAATGTTAAAAATGCACCCAAATTTCACCCTATTCAAAATTGGAACTCAATTTACCCCCTTAATATGGGAGATACTAGGAAATGGTTTAGAAACAAACATGTAGAGCGATAAATGAGGCGTCTGATGGCGCAAACCGTTTCTTAATATCATAAACCGTTTAGGAGATATGAATCTCGAAGTGGAAGTCTGCACTTTTCAACGTGCTCATGCTTATCCGTCATCTATATATATAAAAGCAAGTCGGGCTGGAGCGATGTATATATAAATATTTAAAAATGAAAAAAGACGTGAATTAATGAGGCACTTCCAGAAATCTCAGAAATTTGAAACTTGGTACGAGGGAAACTGATGACCCCAGGATCCCTAGAAAAATCGGAAATTTTCAAAATTCCCTGAAGGGGGCACGCTGGGGGGGCTCAAATTTTGGGCTCAGCATAAGAACACAGTCGTATAGTATATCCAAAACGATAACCTATAGGTTCCGTGGGCTTAAAAATTTTCGGAAATTTCCTCATTTTTATTCCCCATCCCCCCAAATCAAGATGGCGGCACAACCTGCGAGACGAGGTAGACAATTGAAATTTGGTGAAATTATAGCTTTTGGTCCCTAACCGACGGGAAAATTCCAATGTGTTCAAATTTTTCACTTTTTAACCCCAAAGATATCGAAATATGGAGGCAATTTTAATGACTGCGCAGACATTCCTTTTGAGCTATTTTTTGGCTAAACGGTAAGTCGTATCACAAAACGGATGGCACAATGTCCCTTCAATTCGGAGTGATCTACAACTTTGGTCCTGTGACATTTTGTCGTATCTCTCTCCCTTATACGTTAAATTTGGCCGTATTTCTGGATTGTTCGTAAATTTGGTGATTTTGACAAGTATATTTTATTGTTTGACACACTTATAAGAATGATAGGATCATCACGTTGTGTGCGCACATTGGCACGATTAAGGGACATATGTGTACCAAATTTCATGATTCTAGCTTATACATAAGTAGGCAAAATGTAATGTAAAATGTTAAAAATGCACCCAAATTTCACCCTATTCAAAATTTGAACTCAATTTACCCCCTTAATATGGGAGATACTAGGAAATGGTTTAGAAACAAACATGTAGAGCGATAAATGAGGCGTCTGATGGCGCAAACCGTTTCTTAATATCATAAACCGTTTAGGAGATATGAATCTCGAAGTGGAAGTCTGCACTTTTCAACGTGCTCATGCTTATCCGTCATCTATATATATAAAAGCAAGTCGGGCTGGAGCGATGTATATATAAATATTTAAAAATGAAAAAAGACGTGAATTAATGAGGCACTTCCAGAAATCTCAGAAATTTGAAACTTGGTACGAGGGTAACTGATGACCCCAGGATCCCTAGAAAAATCGGAAATTTTCAAAATTCCCTGAAGGGGGCACGCTGGGGGGGCTCAAATTTTGGGCTCAGCATAAGAACACAGTCGTATAGTATATCCAAAACGATAACCTATAGGTTCCGTGGGCTTAAAAATTTTCGGAAATTTCCTCATTTTTATTCCCCATCCCCCCAAATCAAGATGGCGGCACAACCTGCGAGACGAGGTAGACAATTGAAATTTGGTGAAATTATAGCTTTTGGTCCCTAACCGACGGGAAAATTCCAATGTGTTCAAATTTTTCACTTTTTAACCCCAAAGATATCGAAATATGGAGGCAATTTTAATGACTGCGCAGACATTCCTTTTGAGCTATTTTTTGGCTAAACGGTAAGTCGTATCACAAAACGGATGGCACAATGTCCCTTCAATTCGGAGTGATCTACAACTTTGGTCCTGTGACATTTTGTCGTATCTCTCTCCCTTATACGTTAAATTTGGCCGTATTTCTGGATTGTTCGTAAATTTGGTGATTTTGACAAGTATATTTTATTGTTTGACACACTTATAAGAATGATAGGATCATCACGTTGTGTGCGCACATTGGCACGATTAAGGGACATGTGTGTACCAAATTTCATGATTCTAGCTTATACATAAGTAGGCAAAATGTAATGTAAAATGTTAAAAATGCACCCAAATTTCACCCTATTCAAAATTGGAACTCAATTTACCCCCTTAATATGGGATATACTAGGAAATGGTTTAGAAACAAACATGTAGAGCGATAAATGAGGCGTCTGATGGCGCAAACCGTTTCTTAATATCATAAACCGTTTAGGAGATATGAATCTCGAAGTGGAAGTCTGCACTTTTCAACGTGCTCATGCTTATCCGTCATCTATATATATAAAAGCAAGTCGGGCTGGAGCGATGTATATATAAATATTTAAAAATGAAAAAAGACGTGAATTAATGAGGCACTTCCAGAAATCTCAGAAATTTGAAACTTGGTACGAGGGAAACTGATGACCCCAGGATCCCTAGAAAAATCGGAAATTTTCAAAATTCCCTGAGGGGGGCACGCTGGGGGGGCTCAAATTTTGGGCTCAGCATAAGAACACAGTCGTATAGTATATCCAAAACGATAACCTATAGGTTCCGTGGGCTTAAAAATTTTCGGAAATTTCCTCATTTTTATTCCCCATCCCCCCAAATCAAGATGGCGGCACAACCTGCGAGACGAGGTAGACAATTGAAATTTGGTGAAATTATAGCTTTTGGTCCCTAACCGACGGGAAAATTCCAATGTGTTCAAATTTTTCACTTTTTAACCCCAAAGATATCGAAATATGGAGGCAATTTTAATGACTGCGCAGACATTCCTTTTGAGCTATTTTTTGGCTAAACGGTAAGTCGTATCACAAAACGGATGGCACAATGTCCCTTCAATTCGGAGTGATCTACAACTTTGGTCCTGTGACATTTTGTCGTATCTCTCTCCCTTATACGTTAAATTTGGCCGTATTTCTGGATTGTTCGTAAATTTGGTGATTTTTACAAGTATATTTTATTGTTTGACGCACTTATAGGAATGATAGGATCATCGCGTTAGGTGCGCACATTGGCACGATTAGGGGACATATGTGTACCAAATTTCATGATTCTAGCTTATACATAAGTAGGCAAAATGTAATGTAAAATGTCAAAAATGCACCCAAATTTCACCCGATTCAAAATTTGAACTGAATTTACCTCCTTAATATGGGAGATACGAGGATATGGTTTAGAAACAAACATTTAGAGCGATAAATGAGGCGTCTGATGGCGCAAACCGTTTCTTAATATCATAAACCGTTTAGGAGATATGAATCTCGAAGTGGAAGGCTGCACTTTTCAACGTGCTCATGCTTATCCGTCATCTATATATATAAAAGCAAGTCGGGCTGGAGCGATGTCTATATAAATATTTAAAAATGAAAAAAGACGTGAATTAATCAGGCACTTCCAGAAATATCAGAAATTTGAAACTTGGTACGAGGGAAACTGATGACCCCAGGATCCCTAGAAAAATCGGAAATTCTCAAAATTCCCTGAAGGGGGCACGCTGGGGGGGGGCTCAAATTTTGGGCTCAGCATAAGAACACAGTCGTATAGTATATCCAAAACGATAACCTATAGGTTCCGTGGGCTTAAAAATTTTCGGAAATTTCATCATTTTTATCCCCCATCCCCCCAAATCAAGATGGCGGCACAACCTGCGAGACGAGGTAGACAATTGAAATTTGGTGAAATTATAGCTTTTGATCCCTAACCGACGGGAAAATTCCAATGTGTTCAAATTTTTCACTTTTTAACCCCAAAGATATCGAAATATGGAGGCAATTTTAATGACTGCGCAGACATTCCTTTTGAGCTATTTTTTGGCTAAACGGTAAGTCGTATCACAAAACGGATGGCACAATGTCCCTTCAATTCGGAGTGATCTACAACTTTGGTCCTGTGACATTTTGTCGTATCTCTCTCCCTTATACGTTAAATTTGGCCGTATTTCTGGATTGTTCGTAAATTTGGTGATTTTGACAAGTATATTTTATTGTTTGACACACTTATAAGAATGATAGGATCATCACGTTGTGTGCGCACATTGGCACGATTAAGGGACATATGTGTACCAAATTTCATGATTCTAGCTTATACATAAGTAGGCAAAATGTAATGTAAAATGTTAAAAATGCACCCAAATTTCACCCTATTCAAAATTTGAACTCAATTTACCCCCTTAATATGGGAGATACTAGGAAATGGTTTAGAAACAAACATGTAGAGCGATAAATGAGGCGTCTGATGGCGCAAACCGTTTCTTAATATCATAAACCGTTTAGGAGATATGAATCTCGAAGTGGAAGTCTGCACTTTTCAACGTGCTCATGCTTATCCGTCATCTATATATATAAAAGCAAGTCGGGCTGGAGCGATGTATATATAAATATTTAAAAATGAAAAAAGACGTGAATTAATGAGGCACTTCCAGAAATCTCAGAAATTTGAAACTTGGTACGAGGGAAACTGATGACCCCAGGATCCCTAGAAAAATCGGAAATTCTCAAAATTCCCTGAAGGGGGCACGCTGGGGGGGCTCAAATTTTGGGCTCAGCATAAGAACACAGTCGTATAGTATATCCAAAACGATAACCTATAGGTTCCGTGGGCTTAAAAATTTTCGGAAATTTCCTCATTTTTATCCCCCATCCCCCCAAATCAAGATGGCGGCACAACCTGCGAGACGAGGTAGACAATTGAAATTTGGTGAAATTATAGCTTTTGGTCCCTAACCGACGGGAAAATTCCAATGTGTTCAAATTTTTCACTTTTTAACCCCAAAGATATCGAAATATGGAGGCAATTTTAATGACTGCGCAGACATTCCTTTTGAGCTATTTTTTGGCTAAACGGTAAGTCGTATCACAAAACGGATGGCACAATGTCCCTTCAATTCGGAGTGATCTACAACTTTGGTCCTGTGACATTTTGTCGTATCTCTCTCCCTTATACGTTAAATTTGGCCGTATTTCTGGATTGTTCGTAAATTTGGTGATTTTGACAAGTATATTTTATTGTTTGACACACTTATAAGAATGATAGGATCATCACGTTGTGTGCGCACATTGGCACGATTAAGGGACATATGTGTACCAAATTTCATGATTCTAGCTTATACATAAGTAGGCAAAATGTAATGTAAAATGTTAAAAATGCACCCAAATTTCACCCTATTCAAAATTTGAACTCAATTTACCCCCTTAATATGGGAGATACTAGGAAATGGTTTAGAAACAAACATGTAGAGCGATAAATGAGGCGTCTGATGGCGCAAACCGTTTCTTAATATCATAAACCGTTTAGGAGATATGAATCTCGAAGTGGAAGTCTGCACTTTTCAACGTGCTCATGCTTATCCGTCATCTATATATATAAAAGCAAGTCGGGCTGGAGCGATGTATATATAAATATTTAAAAATGAAAAAAGACGTGAATTAATCAGGCACTTCCAGAAATCTCAGAAATTTGAAACTTGGTACGAGGGAAACTGATGACCCCAGGATCCCTAGAAAAATCGGAAATTCTCAAAATTCCCTGAAGGGGGCACGCTGGGGGGGCTCAAATTTTGGGCTCAGCATAAGAACACAGTCGTATAGTATATCCAAAACGATAACCTATAGGTTCCGTGGGCTTAAAAATTTTCGGAAATTTCCTCATTTTTATCCCCCATCCCCCCAAATCAAGATGGCGGCACAACCTGCGAGACGAGGTAGACAATTGAAATTTGGTGAAATTATAGCTTTTGGTCCCTAACCGACGGGAAAATTCCAATGTGTTCAAATTTTTCACTTTTTAACCCCAAAGATATCGAAATATGGAGGCAATTTTAATGACTGCGCAGACATTCCTTTTGAGCTATTTTTTGGCTAAACGGTAAGTCGTATCACAAAACGGATGGCACAATGTCCCTTCAATTCGGAGTGATCTACAACTTTGGTCCTGTGACATTTTGTCGTATCTCTCTCCCTTATACGTTAAATTTGGCCGTATTTCTGGATTGTTCGTAAATTTGGTGATTTTGACAAGTATATTTTATTGTTTGACACACTTATAAGAATGATAGGATCATCACGTTGTGTGCGCACATTGGCACGATTAAGGGACATATGTGTACCAAATTTCATGATTCTAGCTTATACATAAGTAGGCAAAATGTAATGTAAAATGTTAAAAATGCACCCAAATTTCACCCTATTCAAAATTTGAACTCAATTTACCCCCTTAATATGGGAGATACTAGGAAATGGTTTAGAAACAAACATGTAGAGCGATAAATGAGGCGTCTGATGGCGCAAACCGTTTCTTAATATCATAAACCGTTTAGGAGATATGAATCTCGAAGTGGAAGTCTGCACTTTTCAACGTGCTCATGCTTATCCGTCATCTATATATATAAAAGCAAGTCGGGCTGGAGCGATGTATATATAAATATTTAAAAATGAAAAAAGACGTGAATTAATGAGGCACTTCCAGAAATCTCATAAATTTGAAACTTTGTACGGAGGAAACTGATGACCCCAGGATCCCTAGAAAAATCGGAAATTCTCAAAATTCCCTCAAGGGGGCACGCTGGGGGGGCTCAAATTTTGGGCTCAGCATAAGAACACAGTCGTATAGTATATCCAAAACGATAACCTATAGGTTTCGTGGGCTTAACAATTTTCGAGAATTTCCTCATTTTTATCCCCTATCCCCCCAAATCAAAATGGCGGCACAACCTGCCAGACGAAGTAGACAATTGAAATTTGGTGAAATTATAGCTTTTGGTCCCTAACCGACGGGAAAATTCCAAGATGTTCAAATTTTTCACTTTTTACCCCCCAAAGATATCGAAATATATAGGCAATTTTAATGACTGTGCAGACATTCCTTTTGAGCTATTTTTTGGCTAAACGGTAAGTCGTATCACAAAACGGATGGCACAATGTCCCTTCAATTCGGAGTGATCTACAACTTTGGTCCTGTGACATTTTGTCGTATCTCTCTCTCTTATACGTTAAATTTGGCCGTATTTCTGGATTGTTCGTAAATTTGGTGATTTTTACAAGTATATTTCATTGTTTGACACACTTATAAGAATGATATTATCATCACGTTGTGTGCGCACATTGGCACGATTAAGGGACATGTGTGTACCAAATTTCATGATTCTAGCTTATACATAAGTAGGCAAAAAGTAATGTAAAATGTTAAAAATGCACCCAAATTTCAGCCTATTCAAAATTTGATTTCAATTTACCCCCTTAATATGGGAGATAAGAGGAAATGGTTTAGAAACAAATATGTAGAGCGATAAATGAGGCGTCTGATGGCGCAAACCGTTTCTTAATATCATAAACCGTTTAGGAGATATGAATCTCGAAGTGGAAGTCTGCACGTTTCAACGTGCTCATGCTTATCCGTCATCTATATATATAAAAGTAAGTCGGGCTGGAGCGATGTATATATAAATATTTAAAAATGAAAAAAGACGTGAATTAATGAGGCACTTCCAGAAATCTCATAAATTTGAAACTTTGTACGGAGGAAACTGATCACCCCAGGATCCCTAGAAAAATCGGAAATTCTCAAAATTCCCTGAAGGGGGCACGCTGGGGGGGGCTCAAATTTTGGGCTCAGCATAAGAACACAGTCGTATAGTATATCCAAAACGATAACCTATAGGTTTCGTGGGCTTAAAAATTTTCGAGAATTTCCTCATTTTTATCCCCTATCCCACAATTCAAAATGGCGGCACAACCTGCCAGACGAAGTAGACAATTGAAATTTGGTGAAATTATAGCTTTTGGTCCCTAACCGACGGGAAAATTCCAAGATGTTCAAATTTTTCACTTTTTACCCCCCAAAGATATCGAAATATGGAGGCAATTTTAATGACTGTGCAGACATTCCTTTTGAGCTATTTTTTGGCTAAACGGTAAGTCGTATCACAAAACGGATGGCACATTGTCTCTTCAATTCGGAGTGATCTACAACTTTGGTCCTGTGACATTTTGTCGTATCTCTCTCCCTTATACGTTAAATTTGGCCGAATTTCTGGATTGTTCGTAAATTTGGTGATTTTTACAAGTATATTTCATTGTTTGACACACTTATAAGAATGATAGGATCATCACGTTGTGTGCGCACATTGGCACGATTAAGGGACATATGTGTACGAAATTTCATGATTCTAGCTTATACATAAGTAGGCAAAAAGTAATGTAAAATGTTAAAAATGCACCCAAATTTCACCCTATTCAACATTTGATCTCAATTTACCCCCTTAATATGGGAGATAAGAGGAAATGGTTTAGAACCAAATATGTAGAGCGATAAATGAGGCGTCTGATGTCGCAAACCGTTTCTTAATATCATAAACCGTTTAGGAGATATGAATCTCGAAGTGGAAGTCTGCACTTTTCAACGTGCTCATGCTTATCCGTCATCTATATATATAAAAGCAAGTCGGGCTGGAGCGATGTATATATAAATATTTAAAAATGAAAAAGGACGTGAATTAATGAGGCACTTCCAGAAATCTCAGAAATTTGAAACTTTGTACGGAGGAAACTGATGACCCCAGGATCCCTAGAAAAATCGGAAATTCTCAAAATTCCCTGAAGGGGGCACGCTGGGGGGGGGCTCAAATTTTGGGCTCAGCATAAGAACACAGTCGTATAGTATATCCAAAACGATAACCTATAGGTTTCGTGGGCTTAAAAATTTTCGAGAATTTCCTCATTTTTATCCCCTATCCCCCCAAATCAAAATGGCGGCACAACCTGCCAGACGAAGTAGACAATTGAAATTTGGTGAAATTATAGCTTTTGGTCCCTAACCGACGGGAAAATTCCAAGATGTTCAAATTTTTCACTTTTTACCCCCCAAAGATATCGAAATATGGAGGCAATTTTAATGACTGTGCAGACATTCCTTTTGAGCTATTTTTTGGCTAAACGGTAAGTCGTGTCACAAAACGGATGGCACAATGTCGCTTCAATTCGGAGTGATCTACAACTTTGGTCCTGTGACATTTTGTCGTATCTCTCTCCCTTATACGTTAAATTTGGCCGAATTTCTGGATTGTTCGTAAATTTGGTGATTTTTACAAGTATATTTCATTGTTTGACACACTTATAAGAATGATAGGATCATCACGTTGTGTGCGCACATTGGCACGATTAAGGGACATATGTGTACGAAATTTCATGATTCTAGCTTATACATAAGTAGGCAAAAAGTAATGTAAAATGTTAAAAATGCACCCAAATTTCACCCTATTCAAAATTTGATCTCAATTTACCCCCTTAATATGGGAGATAAGAGGAAATGGTTTAGAACCAAATATGTAGAGCGATAAATGAGGCGTCTGATGTCGCAAACCGTTTCTTAATATCATAAACCGTTTAGGAGATATGAATCTCGAAGTGGAAGTCTGCACTTTTCAACGTGCTCATGCTTATCCGTCATCTATATATATAAAAGCAAGTCGGGCTGGAGCGATGTATATATAAATATTTAAAAATGAAAAAAGACGTGAATTAATGAGGCACTTCCAGAAATCTCAGAAATTTGAAACTTTGTACGGAGGAAACTGATGACCCCAGGATCCCTAGAAAAATCGGAAATTCTCAAAATTCCCTCAAGGGGGCACGCTGGGGGGGCTCAAATTTTGGGCTCAGCATAAGAACACAGTCGTATAGTATATCCAAAACGATAACCTATAGGTTTCGTGGGCTTAAAAATTTTCGAGAATTTCCTCATTTTTATCCCCTATCCCCCCAAATCAAAATGGCGGCACAACCTGCCAGACGAAGTAGACAATTGAAATTTGGTGAAATTATAGCTTTTGGTCCCTAACCGACGGGAAAATTCCAAGATGTTCAAATTTTTCACTTTTTACCCCCCAAAGATATCGAAATATATAGGCAATTTTAATGACTGTGCAGACATTCCTTTTGAGCTATTTTTTGGCTAAACGGTAAGTCGTATCACAAAACGGATGGCACAATGTCCCTTCAATTCGGAGTGATCTACAACTTTGGTCCTGTGACATTTTGTCGTATCTCTCTCTCTTATACGTTAAATTTGGCCGTATTTCTGGATTGTTCGTAAATTTGGTGATTTTTACAAGTATATTTCATTGTTTGACACACTTATAAGAATGATATTATCATCACGTTGTGTGCGCACATTGGCACGATTAAGGGACATGTGTGTACCAAATTTCATGATTCTAGCTTATACATAAGTAGGCAAAAAGTAATGTAAAATGTTAAAAATGCACCCAAATTTCAGCCTATTCAAAATTTGATTTCAATTTACCCCCTTAATATGGGAGATAAGAGGAAATGGTTTAGAAACACATATGTAGAGCGATAAATGAGGCGTCTGATGGCGCAAACCGTTTCTTAATATCATAAACCGTTTAGGAGATATGAATCTCGAAGTGGAAGTCTGCACTTTTCAACGTGCTCATGCTTATCCGTCATCTATATATATAAAAGCAAGTCGGGCTGGAGCGATGTATATATAAATATTTAAAAATGAAAAAGGACGTGAATTAATGAGGCACTTCCAGAAATCTCAGAAATTTGAAACTTTGTACGGAGGAAACTGATGACCCCAGGATCCCTAGAAAAATCGGAAATTCTCAAAATTCCCTGAAGGGGGCACGCTGGGGGGGGGGCTCAAATTTTGGGCTCAGCATAAGAACACAGTCGTATAGTATATCCAAAACGATAACCTATAGGTTTCGTGGGCTTAAAAATTTTCGAGAATTTCCTCATTTTTATCCCCTATCCCCCCAAATCAAAATGGCGGCACAACCTGCCAGACGAAGTAGACAATTGAAATTTGGTGAAATTATAGCTTTTGGTCCCTAACCGACGGGAAAATTCCAAGATGTTCAAATTTTTCACTTTTTACCCCCCAAAGATATCGAAATATGGAGGCAATTTTAATGACTGTGCAGACATTCCTTTTGAGCTATTTTTTGGCTAAACGGTAAGTCGTGTCACAAAACGGATGGCACAATGTCTCTTCAATTCGGAGTGATCTACAACTTTGGTCCTGTGACATTTTGTCGTATCTCTCTCCCTTATACGTTAAATTTGGCCGAATTTCTGGATTGTTCGTAAATTTGGTGATTTTTACAAGTATATTTCATTGTTTGACACACTTATAAGAATGATAGGATCATCACGTTGTGTGCGCACATTGGCACGATTAAGGGACATATGTGTACGAAATTTCATGATTCCAGCTTATACATAAGTAGGCAAAAAGTAATGTAAAATGTTAAAAATGCACCCAAATTTCACCCTATTCAAAATTTGATCTCAATTTACCCCCTTAATATGGGAGATAAGAGGAAATGGTTTAGAACCAAATATGTAGAGCGATAAATGAGGCGTCTGATGTCGCAAACCGTTTCTTAATATCATAAACCGTTTAGGAGATATGAATCTCGAAGTGGAAGTCTGCACTTTTCAACGTGCTCATGCTTATCCGTCATCTATATATATAAAAGCAAGTCGGGCTGGAGCGATGTATATATAAATATTTAAAAATGAAAAAAGACGTGAATTAATGAGGCACTTCCAGAAATCTCAGAAATTTGAAACTTTGTACGGAGGAAACTGATGACCCCAGGATCCCTAGAAAAATCGGAAATTCTCAAAATTCCCTCAAGGGGGCACGCTGGGGGGGCTCAAATTTTGGGCTCAGCATAAGAACACAGTCGTATAGTATATCCAAAACGATAACCTATAGGTTTCGTGGGCTTAAAAATTTTCGAGAATTTCCTCATTTTTATCCCCTATCCCCCCAAATCAAAATGGCGGCACAACCTGCCAGACGAAGTAGACAATTGAAATTTGGTGAAATTATAGCTTTTGGTCCCTAACCGACGGGAAAATTCCAAGATGTTCAAATTTTTCACTTTTTACCCCCCAAAGATATCGAAATATATAGGCAATTTTAATGACTGTGCAGACATTCCTTTTGAGCTATTTTTTGGCTAAACGGTAAGTCGTATCACAAAACGGATGGCACAATGTCCCTTCAATTCGGAGTGATCTACAACTTTGGTCCTGTGACATTTTGTCGTATCTCTCTCTCTTATACGTTAAATTTGGCCGTATTTCTGGATTGTTCGTAAATTTGGTGATTTTTACAAGTATATTTCATTGTTTGACACACTTATAAGAATGATATTATCATCACGTTGTGTGCGCACATTGGCACGATTAAGGGACATGTGTGTACCAAATTTCATGATTCTAGCTTATACATAAGTAGGCAAAAAGTAATGTAAAATGTTAAAAATGCACCCAAATTTCAGCCTATTCAAAATTTGATTTCAATTTACCCCCTTAATATGGGAGATAAGAGGAAATGGTTTAGAAACAAATATGTAGAGCGATAAATGAGGCGTCTGATGGCGCAAACCGTTTCTTAATATCATAAACCGTTTAGGAGATATGAATCTCGAAGTGGAAGTCTGCACGTTTCAACGTGCTCATGCTTATCCGTCATCTATATATATAAAAGCAAGTCGGGCTGGAGCGATGTATATATAAATATTTAAAAATGAAAAAAGACGTGAATTAATGAGGCACTTCCAGAAATCTCATAAATTTGAAACTTTGTACGGAGGAAACTGATGACCCCAGGATCCCTAGAAAAATCGGAAATTCTCAAAATTCCCTGAAGGGGGCACGCTGGGGGGGGCTCAAATTTTGGGCTCAGCATAAGAACACAGTCGTATAGTATATCCAAAACGATAACCTATAGGTTTCGTGGGCTTAAAAATTTTCGAGAATTTCCTCATTTTTATCCCCTATCCCCCAATTCAAAATGGCGGCACAACCTGCCAGACGAAGTAGACAATTGAAATTTGGTGAAATTATAGCTTTTGGTCCCTAACCGACGGGAAAATTCCAAGATGTTCAAATTTTTCACTTTTTACCCCCCAAAGATATCGAAATATGGAGGCAATTTTAATGACTGTGCAGACATTCCTTTTGAGCTATTTTTTGGCTAAACGGTAAGTCGTATCACAAAACGGATGGCACATTGTCCCTTCAATTCGGAGTGATCTACAACTTTGGTCCTGTGACATTTTGTCGTATCTCTCTCTCTTATACGTTAAATTTGGCCGTATTTCTGGATTGTTCGTAAATTTGGTGATTTTTACAAGTATATTTCATTGTTTGACACACTTATAAGAATGATAGGATCATCACGTTGTGTGCGCACATTGGCACGATTAAGGGACATATGTGTACGAAATTTCATGATTCTAGCTTATACATAAGTAGGCAAAAAGTAATGTAAAATGTTAAAAATGCACCCAAATTTCACCCTATTCAAAATTTGATCTCAATTTACCCCCTTAATATGGGAGATAAGAGGAAATGGTTTAGAACCAAATATGTAGAGCGATAAATGAGGCGTCTGATGTCGCAAACCGTTTCTTAATATCATAAACCGTTTAGGAGATATGAATCTCGAAGTGGAAGTCTGCACTTTTCAACGTGCTCATGCTTATCCGTCATCTATATATATAAAAGCAAGTCGGGCTGGAGCGATGTATATATAAATATTTAAAAATGAAAAAAGACGTGAATTAATGAGGCACTTCCAGAAATCTCAGAAATTTGAAACTTTGTACGGAGGAAACTGATGACCCCAGGATCCCTAGAAAAATCGGAAATTCTCAAAATTCCCTCAAGGGGGCACGCTGGGGGGGCTCAAATTTTGGGCTCAGCATAAGAACACAGTCGTATAGTATATCCAAAACGATAACCTATAGGTTTCGTGGGCTTAAAAATTTTCGAGAATTTCCTCATTTTTATCCCCTATCCCCCCAAATCAAAATGGCGGCACAACCTGCCAGACGAAGTAGACAATTGAAATTTGGTGAAATTATAGCTTTTGGTCCCTAACCGACGGGAAAATTCCAAGATGTTCAAATTTTTCACTTTTTACCCCCCAAAGATATCGAAATATATAGGCAATTTTAATGACTGTGCAGACATTCCTTTTGAGCTATTTTTTGGCTAAACGGTAAGTCGTATCACAAAACGGATGGCACAATGTCCCTTCAATTCGGAGTGATCTACAACTTTGGTCCTGTGACATTTTGTCGTATCTCTCTCTCTTATACGTTAAATTTGGCCGTATTTCTGGATTGTTCGTAAATTTGGTGATTTTTACAAGTATATTTCATTGTTTGACACACTTATAAGAATGATATTATCATCACGTTGTGTGCGCACATTGGCACGATTAAGGGACATGTGTGTACCAAATTTCATGATTCTAGCTTATACATAAGTAGGCAAAAAGTAATGTAAAATGTTAAAAATGCACCCAAATTTCAGCCTATTCAAAATTTGATTTCAATTTACCCCCTTAATATGGGAGATAAGAGGAAATGGTTTAGAAACACATATGTAGAGCGATAAATGAGGCGTCTGATGGCGCAAACCGTTTCTTAATATCATAAACCGTTTAGGAGATATGAATCTCGAAGTGGAAGTCTGCACTTTTCAACGTGCTCATGCTTATCCGTCATCTATATATATAAAAGCAAGTCGGGCTGGAGCGATGTATATATAAATATTTAAAAATGAAAAAGGACGTGAATTAATGAGGCACTTCCAGAAATCTCAGAAATTTGAAACTTTGTACGGAGGAAACTGATGACCCCAGGATCCCTAGAAAAATCGGAAATTCTCAAAATTCCCTGAAGGGGGCACGCTGGGGGGGGGGCTCAAATTTTGGGCTCAGCATAAGAACACAGTCGTATAGTATATCCAAAACGATAACCTATAGGTTTCGTGGGCTTAAAAATTTTCGAGAATTTCCTCATTTTTATCCCCTATCCCCCCAAATCAAAATGGCGGCACAACCTGCCAGACGAAGTAGACAATTGAAATTTGGTGAAATTATAGCTTTTGGTCCCTAACCGACGGGAAAATTCCAAGATGTTCAAATTTTTCACTTTTTACCCCCCAAAGATATCGAAATATGGAGGCAATTTTAATGACTGTGCAGACATTCCTTTTGAGCTATTTTTTGGCTAAACGGTAAGTCGTGTCACAAAACGGATGGCACAATGTCTCTTCAATTCGGAGTGATCTACAACTTTGGTCCTGTGACATTTTGTCGTATCTCTCTCCCTTATACGTTAAATTTGGCCGAATTTCTGGATTGTTCGTAAATTTGGTGATTTTTACAAGTATATTTCATTGTTTGACACACTTATAAGAATGATAGGATCATCACGTTGTGTGCGCACATTGGCACGATTAAGGGACATATGTGTACGAAATTTCATGATTCCAGCTTATACATAAGTAGGCAAAAAGTAATGTAAAATGTTAAAAATGCACCCAAATTTCACCCTATTCAAAATTTGATCTCAATTTACCCCCTTAATATGGGAGATAAGAGGAAATGGTTTAGAACCAAATATGTAGAGCGATAAATGAGGCGTCTGATGTCGCAAACCGTTTCTTAATATCATAAACCGTTTAGGAGATATGAATCTCGAAGTGGAAGTCTGCACTTTTCAACGTGCTCATGCTTATCCGTCATCTATATATATAAAAGCAAGTCGGGCTGGAGCGATGTATATATAAATATTTAAAAATGAAAAAAGACGTGAATTAATGAGGCACTTCCAGAAATCTCAGAAATTTGAAACTTTGTACGGAGGAAACTGATGACCCCAGGATCCCTAGAAAAATCGGAAATTCTCAAAATTCCCTCAAGGGGGCACGCTGGGGGGGCTCAAATTTTGGGCTCAGCATAAGAACACAGTCGTATAGTATATCCAAAACGATAACCTATAGGTTTCGTGGGCTTAAAAATTTTCGAGAATTTCCTCATTTTTATCCCCTATCCCCCCAAATCAAAATGGCGGCACAACCTGCCAGACGAAGTAGACAATTGAAATTTGGTGAAATTATAGCTTTTGGTCCCTAACCGACGGGAAAATTCCAAGATGTTCAAATTTTTCACTTTTTACCCCCCAAAGATATCGAAATATATAGGCAATTTTAATGACTGTGCAGACATTCCTTTTGAGCTATTTTTTGGCTAAACGGTAAGTCGTATCACAAAACGGATGGCACAATGTCCCTTCAATTCGGAGTGATCTACAACTTTGGTCCTGTGACATTTTGTCGTATCTCTCTCTCTTATACGTTAAATTTGGCCGTATTTCTGGATTGTTCGTAAATTTGGTGATTTTTACAAGTATATTTCATTGTTTGACACACTTATAAGAATGATATTATCATCACGTTGTGTGCGCACATTGGCACGATTAAGGGACATGTGTGTACCAAATTTCATGATTCTAGCTTATACATAAGTAGGCAAAAAGTAATGTAAAATGTTAAAAATGCACCCAAATTTCAGCCTATTCAAAATTTGATTTCAATTTACCCCCTTAATATGGGAGATAAGAGGAAATGGTTTAGAAACAAATATGTAGAGCGATAAATGAGGCGTCTGATGGCGCAAACCGTTTCTTAATATCATAAACCGTTTAGGAGATATGAATCTCGAAGTGGAAGTCTGCACGTTTCAACGTGCTCATGCTTATCCGTCATCTATATATATAAAAGCAAGTCGGGCTGGAGCGATGTATATATAAATATTTAAAAATGAAAAAAGACGTGAATTAATGAGGCACTTCCAGAAATCTCATAAATTTGAAACTTTGTACGGAGGAAACTGATGACCCCAGGATCCCTAGAAAAATCGGAAATTCTCAAAATTCCCTGAAGGGGGCACGCTGGGGGGGGCTCAAATTTTGGGCTCAGCATAAGAACACAGTCGTATAGTATATCCAAAACGATAACCTATAGGTTTCGTGGGCTTAAAAATTTTCGAGAATTTCCTCATTTTTATCCCCTATCCCCCAATTCAAAATGGCGGCACAACCTGCCAGACGAAGTAGACAATTGAAATTTGGTGAAATTATAGCTTTTGGTCCCTAACCGACGGGAAAATTCCAAGATGTTCAAATTTTTCACTTTTTACCCCCCAAAGATATCGAAATATGGAGGCAATTTTAATGACTGTGCAGACATTCCTTTTGAGCTATTTTTTGGCTAAACGGTAAGTCGTATCACAAAACGGATGGCACATTGTCTCTTCAATTCGGAGTGATCTACAACTTTGGTCCTGTGACATTTTGTCGTATCTCTCTCCCTTATACGTTAAATTTGGCCGAATTTCTGGATTGTTCGTAAATTTGGTGATTTTTACAAGTATATTTCATTGTTTGACACACTTATAAGAATGATATTATCATCACGTTGTGTGCGCACATTGGCACGATTAAGGGACATGTGTGTACCAAATTTCATGATTCTAGCTTATACATAAGTAGGCAAAAAGTAATGTAAAATGTTAAAAATGCACCCAAATTTCAGCCTATTCAAAATTTGATTTCAATTTACCCCCTTAATATGGGAGATAAGAGGAAATGGTTTAGAAACAAATATGTAGAGCGATAAATGAGGCGTCTGATGGCGCAAACCGTTTCTTAATATCATAAACCGTTTAGGAGATATGAATCTCGAAGTGGAAGTCTGCACTTTTCAACGTGCTCATGCTTATCGTCATCTATCTATATATATAAAAGCAAGTCGGGCTGGAGCGATGTATATATAAATATTTAAAAATGAAAAAAGACGTGAATTAATGAGGCACTTCCAGAAATCTCAGAAATTTGAAACTTTGTACGGAGGAAACTGATGACCCCAGGATCCCTAGAAAAATCGGAAATTCTCAAAATTCCCTCAAGGGGGCACGCTGGGGGGGCTCAAATTTTGGGCTCAGCATAAGAACACAGTCGTATAGTATATCCAAAACGATAACCTATAGGTTTCGTGGGCTTAAAAATTTTCGAGAATTTCCTCATTTTTATCCCCTATCCCCCCAAATCAAAATGGCGGCACAACCTGCCAGACGAAGTAGACAATTGAAATTTGGTGAAATTATAGCTTTTGGTCCCTAACCGACGGGAAAATTCCAAGATGTTCAAATTTTTCACTTTTTACCCCCCAAAGATATCGAAATATATAGGCAATTTTAATGACTGTGCAGACATTCCTTTTGAGCTATTTTTTGGCTAAACGGTAAGTCGTATCACAAAACGGATGGCACAATGTCCCTTCAATTCGGAGTGATCTACAACTTTGGTCCTGTGACATTTTGTCGTATCTCTCTCTCTTATACGTTAAATTTGGCCGTATTTCTGGATTGTTCGTAAATTTGGTGATTTTTACAAGTATATTTCATTGTTTGACACACTTATAAGAATGATATTATCATCACGTTGTGTGCGCACATTGGCACGATTAAGGGACATGTGTGTACCAAATTTCATGATTGTAGCTTATACATAAGTAGGCAAAAAGTAATGTAAAATGTTAAAAATGCACCCAAATTTCAGCCTATTCAAAATTTGATTTCAATTTACCCCCTTAATATGGGAGATAAGAGGAAATGGTTTAGAAACAAATATGTAGAGCGATAAATGAGGCGTCTGATGGCGCAAACCGTTTCTTAATATCATAAACCGTTTAGGAGATATGAATCTCGAAGTGGAAGTCTGCACGTTTCAACGTGCTCATGCTTATCCGTCATCTATATATATAAAAGCAAGTCGGGCTGGAGCGATGTATATATAAATATTTAAAAATGAAAAAAGACGTGAATTAATGAGGCACTTCCAGAAATCTCATAAATTTGAAACTTTGTACGGAGGAAACTGATGACCCCAGGATCCCTAGAAAAATCGGAAATTCTCAAAATTCCCTGAAGGGGGCACGCTGGGGGGGGCTCAAATTTTGGGCTCAGCATAAGAACACAGTCGTATAGTATATCCAAAACGATAACCTATAGGTTTCGTGGGCTTAAAAATTTTCGAGAATTTCCTCATTTTTATCCCCTATCCCCCAATTCAAAATGGCGGCACAACCTGCCAGACGAAGTAGACAATTGAAATTTGGTGAAATTATAGCTTTTGGTCCCTAACCGACGGGAAAATTCCAAGATGTTCAAATTTTTCACTTTTTACCCCCAAAGATATCGAAATATGGAGGCAATTTTAATGACTGTGCAGACATTCCTTTTGAGCTATTTTTTGGCTAAACGGTAAGTCGTATCACAAAACGGATGGCACATTGTCTCTTCAATTCGGAGTGATCTACAACTTTGGTCCTGTGACATTTTGTCGTATCTCTCTCCCTTATACGTTAAATTTGGCCGAATTTCTGGATTGTTCGTAAATTTGGTGATTTTTACAAGTATATTTCATTGTTTGACACACTTATAAGAATGATAGGATCATCACGTTGTGTGCGCACATTAGCACGATTAAGGGACATATGTGTACGAAATTTCATGATTCTAGCTTATACATAAGTAGGCAAAAAGTAATGTAAAATGTTAAAAATGCACCCAAATTTCACCCTATTCAAAATTTGATCTCAATTTACCCCCTTAATATGGGAGATAAGAGGAAATGGTTTAGAAAGAAATATGTAGAGCGATAAATGAGGCGTCTGATGGCGCAAACCGTTTCTTAATATCATAAACCGTTTAGGAGATATGAATCTCGAAGTGGAAGTCTGCACTTTTCAACGTGCTCATGCTTATCCGTCATCTATCTATATATATAAAAGCAAGTCGGGCTGGAGCGATGTATATATAAATATTTAAAAATGAAATGACGTGAATTAATGAGGCACTTCCAGAAATCTCAGAAATTTGAAACTTTGTACGGAGGAAACTGATGACCCCAGGATCCCTAGAAAAATCGGAAATTCTCAAAATTCCCTCAAGGGGGCACGCTGGGGGGGCTCAAATTTTGGGCTCAGCATAAGAACACAGTCGTATAGTATATCCAAAACGATAACATATAGGTTTCGTGGGCTTAAAAATTTTCGTGAATTTCCTCATTTTTATCCCCTATCCCCCCAAATCAAAATGGCGGCACAACATACCAGACGAAGTAGACAATTGAAATTTGGTGAAATTATAGCTTTTGGTCCCTAACCGACGGGAAAATTCCAAGATGTTCAAATTTTTCACTTTTTACCCCCCAAAGATATCGAAATATGGAGGCAATTTTAATGACTGTGCAGACATTCCTTTTGAGCTATTTTTTGGCTAAACGGTAAGTCGTATCACAAAACGGATGGCACAATGTCCCTTCAATTCGGAGTGATCTACAACTTTGGTCCTGTGACATTTTGTCGTATCTCTCTCTCTTATACGTTAAATTTGGCCGTATTTCTGGATTGTTCGTAAATTTTGTGATTTTTACAAGTATATTTCATTGTTTGACACACTTATAAGAATGATATTATCATCACGTTGTGTGCGCACATTGGCACGATTAAGGGACATGTGTGTACCAAATTTCATGATTCTAGCTTATACATAAGTAGGCAAAAAGTAATGTAAAATGTTAAAAATGCACCCAAATTTCAGCCTATTCAAAATTTGATTTCAATTTACCCCCTTAATATGGGAGATAAGAGGAAATGGTTTAGAAACACATATGTAGAGCGATAAATGAGGCGTCTGATGGCGCAAACCGTTTCTTAATATCATAAACCGTTTAGGAGATATGAATCTCGAAGTGGAAGTCTGCACGTTTCAACGTGCTCATGCTTATCCGTCATCTATATATATAAAAGCAAGTCGGGCTGGAGCGATGTATATATAAATATTTAAAAATGAAAAAGGACGTGAATTAATGAGGCACTTCCAGAAATCTCAGAAATTTGAAACTTTGTACGGAGGAAACTGATGACCCCAGGATCCCTAGAAAAATCGGAAATTCTCAAAATTCCCTCAAGGGGGCACGCTGGGGGGGGGCTCAAATTTTGGGCTCAGCATAAGAACACAGTCGTATAGTATATCCAAAACGATAACCTATAGGTTTCGTGGGCTTAAAAATTTTCGAGAATTTCCTCATTTTTATCCCCTATCCCCCCAAATCAAAATGGCGGCACAACCTGCCAGACGAAGTAGACAATTGAAATTTGGTGAAATTATAGCTTTTGGTCCCTAACCGACGGGAAAATTCCAAGATGTTCAAATTTTTCACTTTTTACCCCCCAAAGATATCGAAATATGGAGGCAATTTTAATGACTGTGCAGACATTCCTTTTGAGCTATTTTTTGGCTAAACGGTAAGTCGTGTCACAAAACGGATGGCACAATGTCTCTTCAATTCGGAGTGATCTACAACTTTGGTCCTGTGACATTTTGTCGTATCTCTCTCCCTTATACGTTAAATTTGGCCGAATTTCTGGATTGTTCGTAAATTTGGTGATTTTTACAAGTATATTTCATTGTTTGACACACTTATAAGAATGATAGGATCATCACGTTGTGTGCGCACATTGGCACGATTAAGGGACATATGTGTACCAAATTTCATGATTCTAGCTTATACATAAGTAGGCAAAAAGTAATGTAAAATGTTAAAAATGCACCCAAATTTCACCCTATTCAAAATTTGATCTCAATTTACCCCCTTAATATGGGAGATAAGAGGAAATGGTTTAGAACCAAATATGTAGAGCAATAAATGAGGCGTCTGATGTCGCAAACCGTTTCTTAATATCATAAACCGTTTAGGAGATATGAATCTCGAAGTGGAAGTCTGCACTTTTCAACGTGCTCATGCTTATCCGTCATCTATATATATAAAAGCAAGTCGGGCTGGAGCGATGTATATATAAATATTTAAAAATGAAAAAAGACGTGAATTAATGAGGCACTTCCAGAAATCTCAGAAATTTGAAACTTTGTACGGAGGAAACTGATGACCCCAGGATCCCTAGAAAAATCGGAAATTCTCAAAATTCCCTCAAGGGGGCACGCTGGGGGGGCTCAAATTTTGGGCTCAGCATAAGAACACAGTCGTATAGTATATCCAAAACGATAACCTATAGGTTTCGTGGGCTTAAAAATTTTCGAGAATTTCCTCATTTTTATCCCCTATCCCCCCAAATCAAAATGGCGGCACAACCTGCCAGACGAAGTAGACAATTGAAATTTGGTGAAATTATAGCTTTTGGTCCCTAACCGACGGGAAAATTCCAAGATGTTCAATTTTTTCACTTTTTACCCCCCAAAGATATCGAAATATATAGGCAATTTTAATGACTGTGCAGACATTCCTTTTGAGCTATTTTTTGGCTAAACGGTAAGTCGTATCACAAAACGGATGGCACAATGTCGCTTCAATTCGGAGTGATCTACAACTTTGGTCCTGTGACATTTTGTCGTATCTCTCTCTCTTATACGTTAAATTTGGCCGTATTTCTGGATTGTTCGTAAATTTGGTGATTTTTACAAGTATATTTCATTGTTTGACACACTTATAAGAATGATATTATCATCACGTTGTGTGCGCACATTGGCACGATTAAGGGACATGTGTGTACCAAATTTCATGATTCTAGCTTATACATAAGTAGGCAAAAAGTAATGTAAAATGTTAAAAATGCACCCAAATTTCAGCCTATTCAAAATTTGATTTCAATTTACCCCCTTAATATGGGAGATAAGAGGAAATGGTTTAGAAACAAACATGTAGAGCGATAAATGAGGCGTCTGATGGCGCAAACCGTTTCTTAATATCATAAACCGTTTAGGAGATATGAATCTCGAAGTGGAAGTCTGCACGTTTCAACGTGCTCATGCTTATCCGTCATCTATATATATAAAAGCAAGTCGGGCTGGAGCGATGTATATATAAATATTTAAAAATGAAAAAAGACGTGAATTAATGAGGCACTTCCAGAAATCTCATAAATTTGAAACTTTGTACGGAGGAAACTGATGACCCCAGGATCCCTAGAAAAATCGGAAATTCTCAAAATTCCCTGAAGGGGGCACGCTGGGGGGGGGGCTCAAATTTTGGGCTCAGCATAAGAACACAGTCGTATAGTATATCCAAAACGATAACCTATAGGTTTCGTGGGCTTAAAAATTTTCGAGAATTTCCTCATTTTTATCCCCTATCCCCCAATTCAAAATGGCGGCACAACCTGCCAGACGAAGTAGACAATTGAAATTTGGTGAAATTATAGCTTTTGGTCCCTAACCGACGGGAAAATTCCAAGATGTTCAAATTTTTCACTTTTTACCCCAAAGATATCGAAATATGGAGGCAATTTTAATGACTGTGCAGACATTCCTTTTGAGCTATTTTTTGGCTAAACGGTAAGTCGTATCACAAAACGGATGGCACATTGTCTCTTCAATTCGGAGTGATCTACAACTTTGGTCCTGTGACATTTTGTCGTATCTCTCTCCCTTATACGTTAAATTTGGCCGAATTTCTGGATTGTTCGTAAATTTGGTGATTTTTACAAGTATATTTCATTGTTTGACACACTTATAAGAATGATAGGATCATCACGTTGTGTGCGCACATTGGCACGATTAAGGGACATATGTGTACGAAATTTCATGATTCTAGCTTATACATAAGTAGGCAAAAAGTAATGTAAAATGTTAAAAATGCACCCAAATTTCACCCTATTCAAAATTTGATCTCAATTTACCCCCTTAATATGGGAGATAAGAGGAAATGGTTTAGAAAGAAATATGTAGAGCGATAAATGAGGCGTCTGATGGCGCAAACCGTTTCTTAATATCATAAACCGTTTAGGAGATATGAATCTCGAAGTGGAAGTCTGCACTTTTCAACGTGCTCATGCTTATCCGTCATCTATCTATATATATAAAAGCAAGTCGGGCTGGAGCGATGTATATATAAATATTTAAAAATGAAAAGACGTGAATTAATGAGGCACTTCCAGAAATCTCAGAAATTTGAAACTTTGTACGGAGGAAACTGATGACCCCAGGATCCCTAGAAAAATCGGAAATTCTCAAAATTCCCTCAAGGGGGCACGCTGGGGGGGCTCAAATTTTGGGCTCAGCATAAGAACACAGTCGTATAGTATATCCAAAACGATAACATATAGGTTTCGTGGGCTTAAAAATTTTCGTGAATTTCCTCATTTTTATCCCCTATCCCCCCAAATCAAAATGGCGGCACAACATACCAGACGAAGTAGACAATTGAAATTTGGTGAAATTATAGCTTTTGGTCCCTAACCGACGGGAAAATTCCAAGATGTTCAAATTTTTCACTTTTTACCCCCCAAAGATATCGAAATATGGAGGCAATTTTAATGACTGTGCAGACATTCCTTTTGAGCTATTTTTTGGCTAAACGGTAAGTCGTATCACAAAACGGATGGCACAATGTCGCTTCAATTCGGAGTGATCTACAACTTTGGTCCTGTGACATTTTGTCGTATCTCTCTCCCTAATACGTTAAATTTGGCCGTATTTCTGGATTGTTCGTAAATTTTGTGTTTTTTACAAGTATATTTCATTGTTTGACACACTTATAAGAATGGTAGGATCATCACGTTGTGTGCGCACATTTGCACGATTAAGGGACATATGTGTACCAAATTTCATGATTCTAGCTTATACATAAGTAGGCAAAAAGTAATGTAAAATGTTAAAAATGCACCCAAATTTCAGCCTATTCAAAATTTGATTTCAATTTACCCCCTTAATATGGGAGATAAGAGGAAATGGTTTAGAAACAAATATGTAGAGTGATAAATGAGGCGTCTGATGGCGCAAACCGTTTCTCAATATCATAAACCGTTTAGGAGATATGAATCTCGAAGTGGAAGTCTGCACGTTTCAACGTGCTCATGCTTATCCGTCATCTATATAAATAAAATTGTTTCTGTTTGTCTGTTTGTCTGTCTGTTTGTCTGTTCCACCATCACGTCGAAACGGCTGGATAGATCTCAACCAAACATCATATTTAGAGTATACTGACCCCGGGGAAGGTTTCGATATGCATATCATTTTAAAATCTTTGAAAAGACGGGGGTTTTATAGGAAAAACGGTTTTCCTCCATTTTCTCTTATACTATTATGGGCAAAATATCGAATTTGTCGTATAAGGACGAGACAAAGCTCAATTTAATCCTCTTGACGCAAAGAACAAAACTCGGTAAGCCCTACGGGCCCGAAAACCATGTTTTAAGGCCCTAAAACCAACCGTTACGGAGATATTGGCACCACACTACCCCTGCTCTAGGAATCGGATAAAGAAATGAACTGCCGTAACCATGGCAACGTCAGCTCCAGGATTCTAGAGCAGTGAGATTATGCATGTACGTTTGGGCATAGCTGTCAACCAAAATAGGTACAAATAAGACTTAATATCTGGGAAAAAAATATACTGTTGTGTAAGGCACTCATAGGACTCCTTTTGGGCGGGGATGGAAAGGGGGTGAAGAACGAGTGTAAAATTTTTTTTTAATAAATAAAATTGTTTCTGTTTGTCTGTCTGTTTGTCTGTTCCACCATCACGTCGAAACGGCTGGATAGATCTCAACCAAACTTCATATTTAGAGTATACTCATCCCGGGGAAGGTTTCGATATGCATATCATTTTAAAATCTTTGAATACACGGGGGTTTATAGGAAAACCTGAATGGTTTTTCCACCATCACGTCGAAACGGCTGGATAGATCTCAACCAAACTTCATATTTAGAGTATACTCCTCCCGGGGAAGGTTTCGATATGCATATCATTTTAAAATCTTTGAATACACGGGGGGTTTATAGGAAAACCAGAATGGTTTTTCCACCATCACGTCGAAACGGCTGGATAGATCTCAACCAAACTTCGTATTTAGAGTATACTCCTCCCGGGGAAGGTTTCGATATGCATATCATTTTAAAATCTTTGAATACACGGGGGGTTTATAGGAAAACCAGAATGATTTTTCCACCATCACGTCGAAACGGCTGGATAGATCTCAACCAAATTTCATATTTAGAGTATACTCATCCCGGGGAAAGTTTCGATATGCATATCATTTTAAAATCTTTGAATAGACGGGGGTTTATAGGAAAACCACAATGGTTTTTCCACCATCACGTCGAAACGGCTGGATAGATCTCAACCAAACTTCATATTTAGAGTATACTCCTCCCGGGGAAGGTTTTGATGTGCATATCATTTTAAACTCCTTGAAAACACGTTGGGGTTATAGGAAAACCAAAATGGTTTTTCCACCATCACGTCGAAACGGCTGGATAGATCTCAACCAAATATCATATTTAGAGTATACTCCTCCCGGGGAAGGTCTCGATATGCATATCATTTTAAAATCTTTGAATACACGGGGGGTTTATCGGAAAACCAGAATGGTTTTTCCACCATCACGTCGAAACGGCTCGATAGATCTCAACCAAATTTCATATATACAGTATACTCATCCCGGGGAAGGTTTCGATATGCATGTCATTTTAAAATCTTTGAATGCACGGGGGGTTTATAGGAAAACCAGAATGGTTTTTCCACCATCACGTCGAAACGGCTGGATAGATCTCAACCAAACTTCATATTTAGAGTATACTCATCGCGGGGAAGGTTTCGATATGCATATCATTTTAAAATCTTTGAATACACGGGGGGTTTATAAGAAAACCAGAATGGTTTTTCCACCGTCACGTCGAAACGGCTGGATAGATCTCAACCAAATTTCATATTTAGAGTATACTCATCCCGGGGAAGGTTTCGATATGCATATCATTTTAAAATCTTTGAATACACGGGGGGTTTATAGGAAAACGAGAATGGTTTTTCCACCATCACGTCGAAACGGCTGGATAGATCTCAACCAAATTTCATATTTAGAGTATACTCATCCCGGGGAAGGTTTCGATATGCATATCATTTTAAAATCTTTGAATACACGGGGGGTTTATACGGAAACCAGTATGGTTTTTCCACCATCACGTCTAAACGGCTGGATAGATCTCAACTAAACTTCATATTTAGAGTATACTCTTCCCGGGGAAGGTTTCGATACGTATATCATTTTAAAATCTTTGAATACACGGGGGTTTATAGGAAAACCAGAATGGTTTTTCCACCATCACGTCGAAACGGCTGGATAGATCTCAACCAAATTTCAAATTTAGAGTATACTCATCCCGGGGAAGGTTTCGATATGCATATCATTTTAAAATCTTTGAATACACGGGGGTTTATAGGAAAACCAGAATGGTTTTACCACCATCACGTCGAAACGGCTGGATAGATCTCAACCAAACTTCATATTTAGAGTATACTCATCCCGGGGAAGGTTTCGATATGCATATCATTTTAAAATCTTTGAATAGACGGGGGTTTATAGGAAAACCAGAATGGTTTTTCCACCATCACGTCGAAACGGCTCGATAGATCTCAAACAAATTTCATATTTAGAGTATACTCATCCCGGGGAAGGTTTCGATATGCATATCATTTTAAAATCTTTGAATACACGGGGGTTTATAGGAAAACCAGAATGTTTTTTCCACCATCACGTCGAAACGGCTGGATAGATCTCAACGAAATTTCATATTTAGAGTATACTCATCCCGGGGAAGGTTTCGATATGCATATCATTTTAAAATCTTTGAATAGACGGGGGTTTATAGGAAAACCAGAATGGTCTTTCCACCATCACGTCGAAACGGCTCAATAGATCTCAACTAAACTTCATATTTAGAGTGTATTCATCCCAAGGAAGGTTTCAATATGCATATCATTTTAAAATCTTTCAATAGACGGGGGGTTTATAGGGAAACCAGAATGGTTTTCCTCCATTTTCTCTTATACTATTGATTTTCTGTAAGCTTCGTTTACCGTACGTGAAACGTCTCTTCATTATAAACAACTTTCGTTATGTTCATAGTTTACCTTACTCTTTACATGACGGAGAAATTTACAATTTTCTGCTGGTACCATGCTCTGCATTGAGTAACCGACAGACCGACAACGAACCTACAGGTTACCATGGCAACGTCTCTGACTGCATGCCAGCAGGGAAGTAACGTTTTGCCATTTTCCTCACCATGCTTTTAAATTCGTGGTTGTTCCTTAGGTAGAAGGCAGGAGAGGCGTCAATTGGCCTATCTGCGGGATATTGGCGGAATATCGTTGGATGTTATAACCGCCTTCGAATAGATTAAGTAATAACACCATTAGTCATCTTCTTATTTTTTGTTTACCTAGGAATCACTGGACCTAAATTTCTCCTCTGTTACCGCTTTATTATATCCATAACTCACACTAGCATAATTTATTGAGGGTCATTTGATTTTCCAATACATTAACTAGGCATTTACATATTTGTCGTTTTCCGGCTGTCCTCAGTTATAATCCATTTTCTATTACTTTCAACTCTCTTAACTGTACTATTTTCTTCCTTAATTACGCCGTATGTACGCGAATGCTACAAACTACTGGATGTATTCCCACCAATACTCATATTTAGAATACACCTGTCCTTGATAGGTTTTAGGGCAAATATTGTTTCTAAATCCCTGAACTGACTGGGGGTTTATACGAAACCGAAACAGTGATTTTGCACTCTACAAAATATACACAACCAACGTTAATTTAAATCTACCTGCCTTGGTAGAAATTTTTTTCTAAACCTTTTTTCTCATGTGCATCATTTCGATATGAGGATTAATAAGGGAGATATCATTAACGGACCGTTTTTCTGTACAAGTCCCAACGGACTTAACTCTCGAGCGGGTGCGTGTAAAGCGTATTCCTTACAACTTGAAAACTACTGAAGACATTCGAACCAAAATTCATATTTAGCATCCACCTGTCCAAAGGTAGGTTTTAAACGTAAATAACATTTCATGTTCCGGAATGGACTGGCGGTTTATAGGGAATCGAAATGGTGATTTTACTCTTCCACAATATATACAGAACAAGACCAACCTGACTGGAAATCGACCAAACGTGATGGAATTCTACCTCTAAACCTTTTTTTCATGTGCATTTTTTCGTCAGGAGGATTAATAAGGGAGATATCATGAATGGTCAGTTTTGCAGGTTAAGTCCAGCGGACATAGCCAAAAAGGTGTTTTACATGGAGCAGATTCCTTATCTACATAAATCAAATCGTAACGACTGTGTGCCTCTACACTGACTGTTTTGGCGAAATTTTCGTACAGCTTTCCGTTTAAGGGGTAATATTGACCATCTGCATAATTTTTGGTTTAGTTTCCTGAAAGTCCTAATTTTTACCCGCCTCGCCCAAAATCCAGATTGCGGCATAATTTGCCAGAAGAAAAAGAAGATAATTGAAATTTGACAAAATTATACGTTTTAGCCTGTAACGAACGGAAAACATCCTAGATCATTAAATTTTTCACTTTTTATCCGCGAAGAATATAGAAATATGCAGGCAATTTTAATGATGGTGCAGACCTTCGGAAATTCCTATCACATAACTGATTGCACAATATTCGTTCAATTTGGAATGATCTACAACCTTGGTCTTATGACTTTTTGCCGTATCTGTCCCTTTTACGTTTGATTTTTCTCTATTAATGGATGTTAAGTCAATTTGGAATTTTCACATGCATAATTCATACCTTCGATTACTTATATGAAATACAGAATCATCAAACTCTTCACGAAAATTGGCCCACCCAGTAGCCATATATCAGCCAAATGCTATGTATGTAGCTGTCACATAATTATCCGAAAAGTAATGTAATGTGAGATAATCTTACAAGAACGTTACCCTGTTCCACGTTTCTAACTCAATCTGACCCAAGAATAGATGACATATCATAGGACCAGGCATTTAGGCCACTAAATCCGGCGTGTCTTATGGTATAATCCTTTGTCGATATGACGTACGTTTAGTAGCAGTTAATCTGTAAATGAAGGTCTTCAATATTGTAAACACGCATATACTTTCGTATGTCGATTTGTAGTGATCGAGAAAGGGTTGGTCTGCTATTGTAATCAGTACTCCCCACACCGACTTTGTGTGTCATACTTTGACTGGCAGTATGAAAGGGTTCCTTCTCCAACTCCTGTGTAACTGTCATTAGTAAGGAAGGTCTACAATTGTAATGAATAGTTCACTTCTCGATTTGACTTGCAGAAGGCAAGTGAGCATGCAGTTTTGTTTAAAACTCCCCTACCCGATTGTGTTTGGCAGTAGGCAATGGTGCCCGCCATTATAAAGAAATGTCCTCATGTAAAATGTGACTGGCATTAGGCATAGTGGCCTGCTATTTTGATGGAAACTCAACCAACTTGGTGTGACTGGCAGTAAGCTGGCTGGAAGTAGGAAAATGGGCCTGGCATTATAATGATAACTGCACAACTCAGTTTCGAGTGATAGTAGGGTAATTGCCTGCCATTATAATAAAAACTGTAATCTGTCTGGAAGTAGGAAAGGGGGGCAGCCATTTTAACGAAAACTCCCCAAATCGATTCTGTGCGCATAGTAGGCAATGGGGCCTGCAATTATAATGTAAACTTCCCAACTCGATTGTGAATGGCAGTAGGCAAGTGAGCCTGTCGTTATATCACAAATCCATAACAAACACTTTACATTGGAAACAACGTACGGGGACCTCCCCATGCTCTTTCTCGGATAACGCTAAGAGACATGCAATTTTAAAACAATCTTATTTACTACATGCACACTATTTACTTCGATATTCGAATACAATGTAGAATACCGTAGCGAAGCACGGGTACATTCGCTAGTTATTATTATTATTATTATTATTATTATTATTATTATTATTATTATTATTATTATTATTTTTTTATTATTATTATTATTATTATTATTCCTCTGCTGGCGAGATATAGTGTTTAGAGTGCACTATATCTTCTGGTAAAAGCAAAGTCATCTCCGTACAGGCCATGAAGACCTTTGGAGGGGTGGAAGGTAAAGGCTTCCACTATCCGTAACCTCGGCACTTGAAGAGGAAGGATGGTCAGCTCTGCGCCCGGTCGCCTTTGCCCCCAGGAATTAACCTGGTACTCGTTTATGGTGTAGGCTGAGTGAACCTCAGGGGCATGTGCACTTCCGGAAGTGGAAATCTCGTTTCTTAAATTTTACGACTTCCTGACGGTGATTCGAACCCTCGTCCTTCCGGGCGAATCGAGCACGCCTTTACCGCCTCGGCCAGGTAGCCCCTTATGTCTTCTGGTATGGGCTAGAATAAATTTGTTACTTTTATTGACCTGTCTCAGTCTCATCCTTGGCTTTGACAATATGAAAGTGACCGAGGTATGAGCGATGCTAGTGCAGTAATACCATTCCTTATGCAGCCAGTCTCTGTTATCAATGGTGTGAAAATATCGCTTCATAGGGCCGGTTCGTGCATGCATTTCATTGGGTTTGGCAGACTGATATGTAATAGCAACTTCTGGCCCAGTGAGGAAAGCAACGGGAATCTACCTCACTCCTCATTTCCCTAGTATGCCTCTTCAGTGACACCTAATCTGTCTATGACAACTGTTGGTGGAGTTGTGGAGGATCAAACTACCCTTCGGGCTAAATACCCAACATACAACATTATTATTATTATTATTATTATTATTATTATTATTATTATTATTAGTAGTAGTAGTAGTAGTAGTAGTTTTACGTTCCACTAATTACTTTTACGGCTTTCGGAGACTCCAAGATGCCAGTATTTTGTTCCGCCGAAGTTCTTTTATGTGCCATGAATCTATCGACGCGAGGATGATATTTTTATGCAGATTGAAATACTATCCGACTGAACGGATATCAAACCTGTCGACATGGGCTCAGAACACCAGCACACCACCGTTCGAGCTACTCAGCCTAAACTTCGAATCTTTGTCGCATATTTCATTCTTAGCTATTTTTTACTTGACAACTTTCTATGCTGTGTGGCATCTGTTCCATTTTGGACGAAGACAATATTACATAGACCTGGTGATGTAATCGATTATCTATCTTGTGGTGAAGTATCGTGCTTTGATGGTTGGTTGAGTATCAAACAATGACGCCACAGGTGAGAGGGGCAGTGTTACAGGGGAAGGAGGGTTCCGCACGAGCACGAGACACTACGTAATGATTTATGTGACGTTGCTCACAATAGAACAACCCACGCTCTTTCCTTTTTAAACCTAGTTAATCGTATTGCAGTTAGACATAATTACAGGACAATAAACATTATGTACCACTCTATTAGAGCAACTGTTTCCTGGAGTCACTGATTTCAGTCAAATAAAATAAGTTTTCATAAAAAATACATTCGTTATAACGATTATATCGAAGATTCGGAAGTTAGGGGAAAGTCATACTGCTTTCCTGAGCTTATTCTACCAGATCTGAAAAATAACTGTGGATGATGGGTCCCTGACCCCGTTTAAAGCAATTTTATGTTGGTTATAAATGCACATTTCAGCCATATTTTCATCATCATCATCATCTGTTTACCCTCCAGATTCGGTTTTTCCCTCGGACTTAGCGAGGGATCCCACCTCTACCGCCTTAAGGGCAGTGTCCTGGAGCTTCAGACTCTTGGTCGGGGGATACAACTGGGGAGTATGACCAGTACCTCGCCCAGGCGGCCTCACCTGCTATGCTGAACAGGGGCCTAGTGGAGGGATGGGAAGATTGGAAGGGATAGGCAAGGAAGAGGGAAGGAAGCGGCCGTGGCCTTAAGTTAGGTACCATCCCGGCATTCGCCTGGAGGAGAAGTGGTAAACCACGGAAAACCACTTCCAGGATGGCTGAGGTGGGAATCGAACCCACCTCTACTCAGTTGACCTCCCGAGGCTGAGTGGACCCCGTTCCAGCCCTCGTACCACTTTTCAAATTTCGTGGCAGAGCCGGGAATCGAACCCGGACCTCCGGGGGTGGCAGCTAATCACGCTAACCACTACACCACAGAGGCGGACTCAGCCATATTTTACTCATTTTAATTGGACAGGGAGTATAATACAAGACTTCGTAGCGGAGTACCGAAGCATAGATGCGCAGAGAAGCGGTGACAGCGAGCGCAGTGCCCGCAGTGGCGAGCGGACTAAACAGTCTCAAAGAAGCGGCATTATTACGCCTGTAGAAACTAAACTGAACCCACAACTGAATGAGTCCAGTAAGATCGTAAATATAGTAATTTTTCTGCATTATGTGCTGACGAATGTGAAATATCAGTTTCCAGATCTACTCTCCGAAGCAACTAATGTGGACTGACTTGCAGTTTTGCCCGTATATCTTCTAACCTCTCCTGTGCGACAGTTGCTCTCGTTCCTTGTTTATATTATTAGTTACGGAACCAGTACTACACCACTTGTGAACGAGTAACTTTTTGATGGTACTGTAGAACCGGGAAGCTTTCCACGGATTTTTCTAAGGCACCTTTTAACTGGTTTCTTCTTCTTGTGCAAATAACACTCGACCAAAAATATTCGCTGTGCTGAAGTGTACTTACCCATCGTGATAATAACCTCACAACACATATTAAAAGTTCAATAGTTAACTTACTGTACTTGCGAACTTCTGCGTTAGCTGTCAAGTCTTCTTATCACGCCAAGCTTGTCGCAAGCCATATGGCGCTCGCTTGGGGCTTCCCGCGGCCTGTGAGCAGAAGTGCGGAGTCTTAATATACTCCCTGTATAAGGTCATTTGTTTATACTTTGAGCATTTTTGCTAAATTTGAGGCGTCGTTTTTAACAATGTAAAAGTTATCTACGTCGAGTTCCGAACACAGGATTTCCAAATACTGTAGTAGACATATTTTTCTTTATTTTCATGGAATAGATAGGTAGCAGGTTTAGAAGACCTGATTCCAAGGACGTCTCATTGAAGAGTATGTCGGTTCAATAGATATACGGCATTTAGCTGAGAAGCTATTAGCAAACAAGGACATTCCTTGTTTTCTTTCACCCAGTTCATCCTTGACGGGTCCAACGAATTTCAACAGATTGGTCACACTTCTAGTACTATAGTGGAATCCTTATCATACCGAAAGTGAAGTGCAGTGAAGATGTGAAAGGAAGAAATCTTGTGAAAGAGTTCGGTGAAGAGATCTTCACGAGGCCTACTGACGGAACAATTCCCTTTTGTAAGGCGTCTGATGTTAATAACAATGTTATTGGCTTTACGTCTCACTAACTACATTTACGGTTTACGGAGACACCGATGTGTCGGAATTTAGTCCCGCAGGTGTTCTTTAACGTGCCAGTAAATCTACCGACATGAGGCTGATGTATTTGAGCACCTGCAAATACCATCGGACTGAGCCAGGATTGAACCTGCCAAGTTGAGATCAGAAGGCCAGCGCCTGAACCGTCTGAACAACTCAGCCCTGCCGTCCGAAGTGAAGGTAGCTGCAGTAAAGCTATTTAATGTGAATACATATTTAATATTTTAACGTACTGTTCCTATGCTATTTTGCATGATTTAATCTGTCTGCTGTATTGTCACTAATCCCTTTTTGGTACTTAAAGCGGTTAATTTCAGTACTAATCTCATATTTGCTACCGATCATTAAATTCCATGTCATATTTTACCTTTTTTGGGTCATATTTAGTTCATGTTTAGGGTACATTTTGTACTTGTTCAGATCATAAACTTTCGAATCCTAAATTATAACAGTTAAACAATACAAATATAGAACTGAAAAATTGTACGTATAATACTTTATGACCTCCTTTACTCATTCCCTTTTAAGGGTACTTTCACTTATCTCAAATATTCAGCTCGGACGTTGTGGTGTTATTAATATTACAAAACTCTTTACAGCGTGTTTATAATTATCTGTTATTAGGTAAGGGTTATTCTGCCCGAAGGCAGGTCCGAACCTCCGCAGAGGTGTTCCTGAGCCGGAGTTTACGTGCGGTAGGGTGGCCAGTTCCTTTCCGCTCCTCCATTCCCTTACCCCCCACCAACAGCGCGTGACAACCCATCCAACTCCTGACCACGCCCAATGTTGCTTAACTTCGGAGATCTCACGGGATCCGGTGTTTCAACACGGCTACGGCCGTTGGCTACCTGCTATTACTATTGTGTTATTTCTATTGTATTAGTTGTCCTAACAGTGTTTAAAACTCAAGTTGAAAGCGAATGCTGTACCCCGATCATACGGGATAGATATTTGTAAGGCATGCTTGAAAGTCACATTTATTTTTCTGGCCATATGGCAGGTATTGTTAGGCTATGTTGTAAAGCCATAGATAAGAGTTCGCGCCACAGTATAGTGGCTGCGTCTGTGTGCTGTGAGTCACTCCAAACGCAAGGGCAAGCGACTTGTGATAAAAAGCATCACACCTGGACGAAGGGCAGAGTATTGAAGTGAATCACAACAAGCTCAGGAACTGGTTATATAACTTGATGTTTACAAAAACGTACGGTGTGCCATGGTTGCTTGCCTGATGGTCACCCGTGTGCAGTGAGTACGTATGTGTTTATGAACACTCACCACGCATACGGCGCAAAACAGAACGAAAAACATTGACTTTTGTGCTTGTGGACAGTAACAGGACGTTGGCAGCTGTGCCATGTCGTAGTAAATACTCTTTCTGTTACCATTGCCGATTTCACGGCCCGTAATTGTAGACATGATACAGGCTTTTTGGGTTTATGCTGTGTCTAGAAAAGTAAGGTGAAATTCTTTACGTTTCACAGAGAACTTTGCTCCAATAATATTGGAAGAATATTTATCGTGAACAGTCGAGATTTACTTCTGAAGACGCAGAACAAAGTTCTAGGCGAAACGTAAAGAATTTACCTTGTATTTCTTGACACGACATAAGCCCAAAACGCCTATATCATGTCTATACACCCCATCACTTTGTCGGTATATATTCTTTACACTGTGTACACAAATAGGTAAACGAAGCATGTGGTATATACGTAAGCTAATTTTCAGTTGTACATAACAATGGTTTATGACAACAAAGATACGGCCGAGTATATGCTGTTGATAACGCAGTCCGTGTATCGCTTTCCTCCAAGTAGGTCCTCCGTAAAATCGTATTCTACGTTAAAAAGTCAGCAGCGTTAATTGTTTCTACAGGATATAAAACACAGGCCTAAAGTTGCTGACACAAAAAAGTAGGTTCTTGTACAGATAACAGCGTCAAATTATGTTATACTTCGTCCAGTGATCTGATATTTCATTAAGAATAATATATTGTCTGTTTATTGATGTAATTTGATATAGGATGACCCAATCAGTAGACACAATTATACTTGGAAATGAGTGAGAACACTTCACTAATTAGTGGCTATTTTACCGAGCTCGATAGCTGCAGTCGCTTAAGTGCGGCCAGTATCCAGTATTCGGGAGATAGTAGGTTCGAACCCCACTGTCGGCAGCCCTGAAAATGGTTTTCCGTGGTTTCCCATTTTCATACCAGGCAAATGCTGGAGCTGTACCTTAATTAAGGCCACGGCCGCTTCCTTCCCACTCCCAGCCCCTCCCTGTCCCATCGTCGCCATAAGACCTATCTGTGTCGGCGCGACGTAAAGCGAAAAAGAAAAAAAAAGTGGCTATTTACAAAGTCTCGTCCACGCAGCAGGTCTGCACTTGGCAGTCTTTACCTGCACCGGCACTTCTTCCATAATCTTCATTAACAGCTCTCCTTTCACTTCGCTAAACACGCACTAGTCTCTTCGATCAGCAGTTCGCTTCAGTCTGTTAACTACTACGTACAACACACAACTGCTGTTCACTTGGCTCGACTCCAGATAAGTCCAATAACTCACACAATCATATGACTGCTTTGCACTCAGCTCGACTCGAGACAAGACCGATAAATTGCACAATCACATGACTGATGTCCACTCGGCTCGCCTGCAGACAATACCGATATATCACACAATCACATGGCTGCTATTTACTTGACTCAGATTCCGACATGTCTTATAATTCACACAATCACATGAGTGCCGTACACTCGGCTCGACTCCAGACAAGTCCGATAAATCACACAACCAAATGAACACAATTAGCACATGATCAACTTGTTTGCTCCACACGCTGGACTACTCAACACGTATCCCTGGACAACAACGCAGCACGACCAACAGTTAAGTACGAATGGATTATGAATTACAAACACAATAAGAGAAGACGTAAGTTTAAGACATTACATAAAGCTACAGTTCCTCGCCAGGATCAGACTAATACTACTAGTTCCGAAGAAATTCACCGTTCTGGAGTTCAGCTAACTTCAAACTATGTACAGTAGCTGAAAGAAAAGAACGAGCACATTGTATTGTATATTTTTCGCATTTAATATTATATGACTTAATTTTAAGCATTACCAAAATATTATTCACCTGCCATGTAGATACGAACCTTATGGATACCTACAACAAACATTATATCTACAGGTTCTGAAAAATCCGGGCTGAGTGTCTCAGATGGTTATGATGCTGGCTTTCTGAGCCCAAGTTGGCAGGTCTGATCCTGGCTCAGTCCGGTGGCATTTGAAGGTGTTCAAATACATCAGACCCTTGTCGGTAGATTTACCGGCACGTAAAAGAACTCCTGTGGAACAAAATTCCAGCATCTCTGCGTCCCCGAAAACCATAAAAGTAGTTATTCGGAGTAAAACCAATAATATTATTATTAGTTTCTGAGAAAAGTGTACTTGCAAGGAACTTATGCAATATCATTCGTTCCTTCTTCCTTTGAGTGACTGTACATTCATAATTTGTCGTAAGTTACATAGAAACTATCTGTTGTGTAATCATCATATTAAGTATTGGGAAAATAAACATTCTGTGCTTTTATATGACGATGACTAGTTCATCATCATCATCATCATCATCATCATCATCAGAATTATAATTATTATAGCGTAAGTCGGACCATGCTCTCATTACAGCATTGATTTGATATGTTCATTTGTAAATTATAAACAATTACGCCCTGTAATTGGTAAAAATAAATTAAATGTAAATGTGATATATTGGGACCTCTAATTGAATTCCTGGCTGTAATTGATTGCCATTGCTGTCGGGAAAACCAGCTGGCTATAAAACAAGTCATGTTCATCACGAACGTTTGAATCCACTCTAGTGCTGCATAATTAAAGTCTCTCTGTCTCACATGTTTGTATAAGGGATTTCCTCATCTTCCACTAACATATAATAATAACATTGGCATCGAAGGTCATTTATGCTGGTGGTGAAGTATAGAGACAGTCGATATAGTCTGCGCTCTTAACGCTGTTCAACTGCTGACATCTTAAGTGCGCTGAATGCTAATTGTTCGTAAATACTAAGCTTTCCGTTGCTATGAGAAAGGTGGCTTGTTCTGCTTCCACAGTGTAGAAGGTACATGATAATTACCTACAAACACCCCTGGTCAGAATTCGCTCCTTTTTAAGACAACAGGATAGTTGTAAATTTGTGAGGTCTATGATTTCTTGTCAGTTTGTTACAATTTACAGTTCTTCATATTTCTTACATGGCAGTGAATTTATGATGAGATTATACTTACTCAGGTTCCTGTCTTTTCCCAGGAAGACGGAGTGACTGTGTGAGAAGAGTGTTTATTCATTTATTCATGCACGAACACAGTTCAATCATTCAATCCTTCATTCAGTAATTCATGTAGTCATTCATTCATTCTTTCGTTCATTTAATTCATTCATTCAAAATGTATGATGTAATTGTAGGACAACTCAGTAAATACTTGTGACACAAAAGTGAGCACTAATACAACTTAGGGAGGATAAGATTCATGTTTGTCCTAGACTATATAACTCTATTAACGTCTAGGACAAAAATAAATAAATAAATAAATAAATAAATAAATAAATAAATAAATAAATAAATAAATAAATAAATAAATAAATAAATAAATAAATAAATATAATGTAAAAAAACGCTATAGTTTAGAAATAGGATTGAACTACTTAATAAGTTTGATTGTACTGTTTAATGTAGTAATAGACAAATAGTAACAGGGAAAAAATGCATGTATCAAAACACATTTTGGATTACAATAAATGATTACTCCCTCTCCAATTCTAGGTGATCCGAAACTGAGGGATGGGAGTATTCTATTCTACTCTATACTTAGGACAATGGGGCTTAGAATACTCCGATTTTAAATCCACCAAGTTGTAAGAGAAGATGAAAGGTGAGGATCTTCTGGCGCTTGGCATACTCATACTGTACGATCGGGCTTTCGTAAGCCCTCAGCGCCTCAACCGTCTGAGCCACTCAGCCCGACCTTTTACATCCTTTCTACAACCCCTGAATACTCTCATAAGTTCTCATAACCGTGTGAAGAGAGATCTGTAACCTCTCTTAACTATATCGTTAATATGATTGCCCCAATGAAGATCATTTCTTATATTAACATCTTGGTACTTGCATTGTTCCCAGTGAGGTACTATCACCCTATCAACGTCCGACACGTTGGCTGAATGGTCAGCGTACTGGCCTTCGGTTCAGAGGGTCCCGGGTTCGATTCCCGGCCGGGTCGGGGATTTTAACCTTCATTGGTTAATTCCAGCGACCCGGGGGCTGGGTGTTTGTGCTGTCCCCAACTTCCCTGCAACTCACACACCACACATAACACTATCCTCCACCACAATAACACGCAGTTACCTACAAATGGCAGATGCCGCCCACCCTCATCGGAGGGTCTGCCTTGCAAGGGCTGCACTCGGCTAGAAATAGCCACACGAAATTAATTACCCTATCAACACATTTTTTTTTTTTTTACAATTGGCTTTAAGTGGTTACGGCGAAATACCCCAGTCTGTCGTACAAGACGAAAGATAACGGTGCACGTGGCAGTTAGAATTTTCTCACTTTAAATCTGTCGTTAGAGAAGATGAAATATGAGAGTTTTTGTAGCTCTTAGAATACTCCCATTATATATCCAGCCTGCCATGAAATTTGAATAGAATACTCTCAATTTATATCCAGCCTGTTGCTAAAAAGAAGCTAAAAATGACGGTGCTTTTGGCACTTAGAATAGTTCCTGCTTATACCCACCCTGTTATAAGGGAAGTGGAAAGATGAAGGTGATTGTGTCTTTGATAATACACCCACATTATAATCAGCCTGTCGTAATTGAATACTGAACATTGAGGATGGTAGTGGAGCTTAGTATGTCTCTACCTCGTTATTAAAAACAGCTGAAAAGGAAGGGTGTCGTTCGAATGCCAGCTGTGTGATCTCATTATTTTGACGTTGCCATGGGTCCTTAAATGTTATAGTTTTGTTTTTTTGTTTTTTTTGCTAGGGGCTTTACGTCGCACCGACACAGATAGGTCTTATGGCGATGATGGGATAGGAAAGGCCTAGGAATTGGAAGGAAGCGGCCGTGGCCTTAATTAAGGTACAGCCCCAGCATTTGCCTGGTGTGAAAATGGGAAACCACGGAAAACCATCTTCAGGGCTGCCGATAGTGGGATTCGAACCTACTATCTCCCGGATGCAAACTTACAGCCACGCGCCTCTACGCGCACGGCCAACTCGCCCGGTATGTTATAGTTTTTGAACCGTACTTGGATAGGTGAGCGTCACGAAAATATGATTTTTAAATCGATATCATGTCTAGAGAAAATGCGCGGTGAGAGTGTTGAGTATCTTATTGCAAAGAGGAGTTGTCGTGCTCAGGTAGCTATCTGGACGCCCGGCGTAGTAGCAGCTTGCGTGAGGTGTCATGTGATTCGTCTCAACGAGTTCTACAAGTATACGCCAAAACAAATCAAGTCGTGTATATTTGAGAAAAATGTGTTGCGAAGAAGAGCATAAAATTTTGTGATACATGGATAAAAAGTTGCTTTAAAATTAACGAAAATGCATTGAAGAGGATAGATCGGCTTATCACAATTCTAAAATGCAGTGGCGTGCACTGAACGCCACCTACTCCAGGGCTGTTGGGGTAAATAACTTTGTATTAACATTTTCTTATTATTCCTTAGAACGTTTTTTATAATGTTTAAAAAAGTGAATATATAAGCCAAGCCAAGTACAGCTGTCTAGGCAATCCACTCACTAACGCAACCCAAGCACAGCTGTCTAGCCAATCCATTCACTAAGGCAAGCCAAGTACAGCTGTCTAGGCAATCCACTCACACTACCGCCCGGCTCCATGGCTAAATGGTTAGCGTGCTGGCCTTTGGTCACAGGGGTCCCGGGTTCGATTCCCGGCAGGGTTGGGAATTTTACCCTTAATTGGTTAATTTCGCTGGCACGGGGGCTGGGTGTGTGTGTCGTCTTCATAATCATTTCATCCCCAACACGACGCGTAGGTCGCCTGCGGGCGTCAAATCAAAAGACTTGCATCTGGCGAGCCGAACTTGTCCTCGGACACTCCCGGCACTAAAAGCCATACGCCATTTCATTTCATTACTCACACTACCGCAGTTCAGCTTCTCCAGCGAGCCTGGGTTTCCTTGGCGGCGCGAAACAGAAATACTCTAGCGAAATTTAAATCGCTTGGATGACGCGTGCACTTGAAGCTTCTTTGTCCTGGAAACAGGGTGGGGGTGTGGGCCCACCCCGACAGCAATTTACGGCGACAGGCCAGCTAGCTTAGGTAAGGCATGTTAGTTTTAATCCTTGACACTCGAAGTGTTCAGCACCACACGCTAGGTGCTACAAGAAAAATATCAACATGTTAACAGTATAGCCACTTGCACATCGGCTTGCTAAAAAAAAAAAAAAAAAAGAGCCAGTTTATGAAATCAATTGTAATACAGAATAATATATTTTATTTTTTGGATTTCAGAATGTATAGAGTATTTTCGAGCAATTCATTGATGGCACGTGTGGAATATGTTTTCCGATAGCCACGGAAAGATATTTAGGTTGCCCAGCATGAACACAGAGTTAAGCGCGAAGTAAAATAATTATGTATTAGGTTGTCTGCGATGGTGGTATATAGTGAAATTTTGTAGAGTTCCTCTTGGATTATAAGCGACGGTTTCGCGAGTTCTGTGGCATTTTTCATTAAGATAACGTGTATTATACGTCGTGACGAATATTTTCTCTCGTTTGTCTTTGACGTGCGTACACCGAGTAAGCGAGTGAAACTATAAAACTTCGGCGACGGTAAAATACCAGTTAAATTTTGCTGATTCAGTTTAGGTTAGGCTTTTTAAGTCAAAAACAAATAGTCCCAGTGTATTTTTATGAAAACCATGACTGTACTATCACCAAAAGTCACCGGGTGAAACTGTAAGTACATTGCTCAAAGTCTGCCGTAGATTAAGTTATGCTGGTGTCGTCACTGCCGTGAATATAAATTTGGAAATATGTGCGAGTATGTGGTTGAAAATATTTTTAAAACCTTTCTCAGATAGACCTTTTCACGAAAACTGCAGCATTATAAAATGGTAATGTTGACTTTACTGACTGTAGTGGGGGCTACAATTGCTTACATTAAAAAAAAAAGAAAAACATTTTTGCAGCTGGGGTAACAAATTTGTTCACCGCACGCCACTGCTAAAGTGTCCAATATCACCAATGTCGAGCGTCACCACTCAGTGGTGCTAGAGCAGGGCCTCTCAGGGTGCATGCGTCTGGTTCATGCACTGTGCACGATGAAAAAGACGACTTCGCTTGGTTGTCCAGGGTGCAGACTCCCACTCCTCGATTTGGAGCAATAGCGCTGTCTCTCTCTTTCCCCACGCCTGTCTCGCTCGCTCCCCCTGTCTCCCTCTTCCTCAATTGCTCCGTAGCGCTCCAAATCCGAGCAGAGTTCAGCCGATTTCAGCTGAGCTTAGCCGAGTAGCCCAGAGACGAAGCGTTGGTCCGAGCCGAGTGGAACCGATGCACTGTGCACAGGAATTCTGCGCCGCTGTCTGCACGCGTGAGTTTTTGGGCCTTTGAGTGGCCCTGTGCTAGAGTATTGCAAGTGGTATCATTACTCTGGCCTCGTAGAACTCTGATAGGTACCCTTGGTCACCGTGACTTCCATAACTTCGTGACCAAGTCAGCTGAAAAGTTACAAAATATCCAAATATCTTCGGTCTAAATGAATTAGAAACTGCCGAAACGTGTTCATGAGGTAGAGGGAAATCTGAGTGATCGATTAAGTCGCAGAAGGCAGTAGTAGGACCTGTTTGGGGGTGGCGATCGTGGGATGTCCAGATATACGTAAATAAATAAATAAATAAATAAATAAATAAATAAATAAATAAATAAATAAATAAATAAATAAATAAATAAATAAATAAATAAATCATCCACTGATCTGCATTTAGGTCAGTCGCCAGGTGGCATATTTCCTGTCTGTTGTTTACCTAGACTTTTCGTAAATAATTGCAAAGAATTTAGAAATTTATCGAACATCGCCCTTGGTAAATTATCCCAATCCGTAATTCCTCTTCCTATAAACGAATATTTTCTCCAATTCGTCCTCTTGAATTCCAACTTTATCTTCATATTGTGATCTTTCCTACTTTTAAAAACACCACTGAAATTTATACGTCTACTAACGTCGTTCCTCGCCATCTCTCCACTGACAGCTCGTAACATAATACTTAGTCGAGCAGCTTTCACCCAAGTCTTCTCAGCCTAAACATTACAACATTTTCCTAAAACTACTCTTTTGTCGGAAATCAACCAGAACAAACCGAGCTCCTTTTCTTTGGATTTTATCCTGTTCTCGAATCAAGTAATCCTTGTGAGGTTCCCATACAATGGAACCATATATACTCTAGTTGGGATCTTACCAGAGACTTATATGCCCTCTCCTTTATAACCTTACTACAACCCTCTAAATATCCTCATAACCATGTGCAGATATCTGTACGCTTTACTTGTAATGCCGTTTATATTATTACCCCAGTGAAGATCTAAAGAATGCGGGCAGTACACGAAAGTAGAGGCGTTCATGTAGCGGGAAGTAAAGCCCAGCACTTCCACCGCGTTTATTGTTATATCTAATTCGATGTACTGTATAGTTCTCGCAATTTCCTCCTTAACGCTCGGCGCGCCTTTGAAATCTAAACTCGGGTCCACGTGGGGTCTGCCGTTTATGAGGCAAGTATGCTATTGGTCAAGTAACTATTTGCTTATTGGTCGACAGTGCAGTCGGCCCCAGACAGCCGTATATGAGCCATCTGCTATTGGTCAACAGTCAATGAGGCGGGTGGTCCCGCTTAACGTTTGAATCGTCGGTCATTGACGAGGAAATCGCGAGAACTTTAGTTTACTTCTGTCACAGATATTCTACGTCAGGGGTTTCCAAAAGGCGGCCCGCGAAGCCATATTGTGCGGCCCGCGAGAGCTTTAGGAAAATTATAAATATTTTTTTAGAAATTTGAAGAAAATGTACCAAAAATATTTCGTAGCTCGTTCAAAACATTAGCCCAAGTCACGACTAATTCATTATTTAATAATATTTCCTGTTTTAAGTATTCACTATCTGAATAGATTATTTAAAAAAATGTAAAATCCTCTTTTTTGCGAGAGCATATATTTTCGTATGGATATCATTTTCACTTGCATATATATCCTGCCACAATTAATATCTAAACAGTTGAGAATATTTTTCAATAACTTACATTTGAATATTGTCATTCATATCTTAATGATGACATAAAAACATTTGAATTGTCATGCAGACATATGCGATGTGCAACATTCAACTGTTTCATAATTTCCAAACTGTCTAAAAATGTTTTCGTAGAAATACACTGCCTATTTGATACAAAGAATGTTCACATTCATGCGAAACCAGTCCCAACTGCACAGAAACTGAACTCTAATCTCTAATGTTAATGAAATGTATAAAAGACACTGATAACAGGGGCTGGTCTGAAAAGGATGCGGAAAACATGAACAAACGAAGTTGATAAAGAATTAAGTGAGCTGTTCTACGAGCGACGCGGCGTATCTCACAGTGCAGGATGCGGCAAGAGCGGACGTGGGCCCCTCCACTGATCTCCGTCCCCTTTACTCACGCAGCAATAGACTCGCCCGGCAAGGCTTGCTGGCTGTTCCTCCCGTCTCCACACACTCAGTCGCGCTCGCTTGACGTGTAGTGAAGTTTCGCAAGTTACCGTACTGTCCATTTTGGAGGCTTTGTTTAGTGTTGAGTGTAAAGTGCTTGCGTCTTTTACGTGAATAGAAAATGAGCGGAAGCTCAGTGAAACGCAAAATTGAAAATGAAAGCTGGAGAGTGACTATTTCATTACTAACAACAGTGGGGAGCTTCAGTGTTTGGTTTTCATGCAAATAGTGTCTGTGCCGAAGGAGTACAATGTTAAACGACATCACTCAACAATGCACGAGAAAAAGTATGCAGCATATAAGGAATAAGCTAGACACGCACTGGTTGCCGACTTCAAAAAGAAATTAAAGCAGCAAACAGGTATGTTTGGTAAAGTCTTACAAAATCAGCCGTCTTCTCTGTACGCATCCTACGCAGTGTCGCTTGAACTTGCAAAGGCAAAAAACCCTTCACTGAAGGCAGTCATGTTAAAAAGTGCGCTATGGAAACGGCAAAGGCTTTTGGAAATGCTAAAATGGCTGAGAAATTTGAATCAGTGCCGCTTTCCAACCAAACGGTACAGAGAAGGGTCACTGATATGGGAAAACAAGTAGAAAAAGCGCTCATTAAATTGGTTAAGAAAAGCACATATTTCTCGCTATGTCTTGATGAAAGTACTGATCAGTCAGCTACTAATATTTTTTTTTTTTTTTTTTTTTGCTAGGGGCTTTACGTCGCACCGACACAGATAGGTCTTATGGCGACGATGGGAGAGGAAAGACCTAGGAGTTGGAAGGAAACGGCCGTGGCCTTAATTAAGGTACAGCCCCAGCATTTGCCTGGTGTGAAAATGGGAAACCACGGAAAACCATCTTCAGGGCTGCCGATAGTGGGATTCGAACCTACTATCTCCCGGATGGCTACTAATATTTGTACGCACCATCTTCGAAGAATTCAGTAGTAAAGAGGAGCTATTTGATGTCTGCTCTCTTCAAGGAACAACAAAAGGGGAGACATTTATGATCTGTTCAAAGAACTGTCGACAGAGTTGGAGACTTCAGTAAATGTTCAGCCATTGTGACAGACGGAGCGCCAACAATGACAGGGGTGAAGACAGGACTGACGGGATTGCTAAAAGTAAATGGTTTATCACGTCCAATGATCCACTGTCTCATTCACCAGGGAGCGTTGTGTGGGAAATCAATTAAGAAAACGGAAGTTTTTGAACTTGTGGTTACAATTATTAATATGTTAAGATGTGGAAATCGAGCCCTTTTGCATAGAAAATTCAAATAACAGTTTCTGCTGGAAATTGACGCAGAATATGGAGACTTGCTGCTGTACAAACACGAAGGTGGCTGAGTGAAGGGAAGTGCCTTCAACGTTTTTTGCAATTCGCAACGAAATCCTCAAATTTCTTAATATGTTTGTCTCGTCAGATACCTCAGAACTAGAAGAAAAAATTCAAAGCCCAAAGTTTTTAAGGCGGTTAGCTTTCCTAGCAGACATGACAAATCACCTTAAAACCTTCAAACTGAATCTTCAAGGAAGAAACCATGAGGTGTCTGATTGGTGGGAACTATTAATGGATTTCGAAACAAATTGAAAATTTTCAAACGTTCTTTAGAAAACAATGAATTGACTCATTTCTCCTGCTGTCAACAATTAGAAGCGGAGAAGGACCAAGAAACCATTTTTCATATTTCAGTTCACACATTCAAGAGATCATTGAAGAATTCAACACACGATTCAAGGAAACTGAAATTCTGAAAAGCAGTATACAACTTTACGTGAATCCTCTTGGTGCTGCAATCGAGGAACAAGAACCACAACTACAACTTGAGCTGTGCGATATACAAGCCGATACGTTCCTACAGACAATACAAGGAAAGGGATCGCGTTGTTTTAAACTCTTACCCAGCGAAAAATACCCAAAGTTAAGACAATTTGGACTAAAAATTACTTCAATATTTGGGAGTACGGTCATATGTGAAAGTGCTTTTTCATCTATGAAATTAAAAATCAATACAGAAGTCGACGTTCAGATTCTTCCTTGCTGCATCTTTTGAGATTAGCAACAACGGAGCTGCAGGTAGACATTCGTTCATTGGTAGATGCAGCTGATCAACCACTAAATTGTCCTTATTTAAGTTTTGTTTTGTCTACATTATTAATTTCAGTTATTCTTAGGGCATTTGGTTCAGTTTATCATTCGTCAAATATTAATTCAAATGTACTGTCGTTATTGGCTACTCTTCTTCAGAATTCAATTGTCCTGGGTATAATAGTGTTAATTTTTAATTTCACTCCTTTATGCTGATGTGCAATAGTGTTTTAAGCAATTAAAATTATCAAACCTTAATTTCAATTGAACTATTAACATTATTTCATACTGGTACCTCTGTTCTATTTGTAGAATTTTACGAAAATTGGCCTAATATCAAAGTGCGGCCCGCGCTCATACTTAAGGTTTCCAATGTGGCCCTCGAGCCCTTACTAATTGGAAACCCCTGTTCTACGTCGTAAAACTTCCAGCGCGCTTCTGACACTGTATGTACCTTTCTTTCCAGACTTATGTCAACATATAGATCAACTCAGTAATGTGCCTTCTACATTATTGCATACCCTTTCACAGCACAATCATAATATTTTGCTTCACCTTTCTTTGTCTCATAGCGAGGCTCCTTCAAGCACTAGCATATCTCCGAACTTCTAATTCACTGTCAGACAGTAAGGATGCCACCCGATCCCGTTTTTATTCTCTTTACTTATAATGTATTTATAACTTAAATCTTTACTTGACATTCTTATAAAACGGGGCAATTTTCATCATTATACATTGTACAGTTAGCTTTGAAATGGAAATATATCCAATTAATAAACTTCGCACTGTCTAAGTATTTCGTTCTAAAATTCGAAATATATTTATGACTACGAATTACGAGGGACACGAAGTCAAGCTCAAATTATTAAATTTCTCGAATCAGTTTTAGCCAAAAACTTCTGTACTTCTATTAGACTGCTAGAAAGCCTTACTTGTCTTCGGCCTATCTTGCTTGCACTACGAATTACATTCCTGTCCTAGGAGCAGCAGCCCAGAATGATTGAAGCAGAGGAGGTGGCTGTTGAACCACGCCTCATTAAACCTGAGAATTATGTCCTTCTACGGTGGTCGCAGAAGCGTATTATTACAAGAGAATCAGAAAAAAAGAGACTTGCTTTATACGAGGCTGATTGTGTTTCTCTTGCGTAGAAGGAAAGTACCATATGGAAGTGTAAATTGATGGCCATCAATCAGAGCTGCTAACGTGAAGATGTTCCTTTAGTTCAGCTGCCGACCTGCCATTCATCACAGACATATCATCGCTCTTGTGTTAGGACAGCTGGTGATTCGTGACGTGCGTCTACACTTCGAGATCTGCATCATTCAAGAAACTAGTATAGGGAGTTCAAGAGTCAGCACGTATTATTGTTTTAAAATGTCCGTATTTTTAAAATACGAGAGTAAAATTAAATATGACCGCGCTCGATAGCTGCGGCCAGTATCCAGTGTTCGGGAGATAGTGGGTTCGAACCCCACTGGCAGCAGCCCTGAGGATGGTTTTCCGTGGTTTCCAATTTTCACGCTAGGCAAATACTGGGACTGTACCCTAATCAAGGCCACGGCCGCTTCCTTCCCACTCCTAGCCCTTCTCTGTCCCATCGTCGCCGTAAATTTACCTGTGTCGGTGCGACGTAAAGCAACTTGCAAAAAAAAAAAAAAAAAAAAAAAAGAAAAAATTGAAAAAGACTAAAATACAAAACCTGTTCATTAAATTAATGTACATCAAAACAGACATTAAACATGTGTGTGTGCGTGTGCGTGTGTGTGTGTGTGTGTGTAACGTGGGTGATTCAGAACTATTCACTGCATTTCTTGGCATTTGACTTTCGAAGAAGTAGCAGCAGTAGTGTGGGGCCTAGCGTTATTGTGAAGAAGCAGCACGCTGCTGATTGGAATTTTGCGTCTTTTCATTAAAAAATATAGGTCTTGCCAAATAATTCACATTAGTACGAAACTTTTACAGGTTGTCATTTGAGTAGAAAATCGACGTAAATTACTCTCAAAATGTTAAGCGCTGTAATGCTGGAAGACGTGCGTGAGAAAGATTAAAAACTACCGTCCGAAGTTCACGAAAGAACTATATTTTTATAGCGCCACTTGTGTACTTGAAGCTCCGAAAGTGTATCAGTGCATCAGTACGTGCAATCTACGGTAGATCTCTGCACATTTAAAATCTTCACGTTCTAAAAACAGTTATTATGTGTTGCCCAACAAACACACGCACCTTCTGTTCACTCTTCGTTATAACAATAAGAGAAGCGACTACAGAAGAAGGTGTACGGTAACAGACTGTACTTAAGCACTGGCCACTGTTGCCGCATTAACGAGTTAAAATATACTACGCCAGTTTCAAAAATCTCGTTCACGTTATTTAATCCACCTTTGTAAGAATTTACTTCTCTCCCGTTGTGAGCAATATACAGGCAGGATTCTATTCTTGGATTGAATTATCCTGAGGAGTCTTTGAGGATTAGAGCGAATACATCGCATATTATCTAAATCTCATTTACGAATGTGTCAACATTGAAATCATGTCGAAACACGAGATTCTGTGAGATATCAGAAGTTAAATAACTCCGAGCGTGGTCACCATTTGGATGAGTAGTCCACGTGCTGTTGACTAGAGGAGGGAAGGAAAGGCACTAACCTCCTTACCCCAATGAATCCCCAGCTGATTGTGCGTGATATATGTCACCCTAGCCTAGCTGAGAGCACAGGCAACGAACGTCGAGATCTGGAAAAGACACTAGATCTATTTAGCTTTATTCTGCAAAATAAGTGGAAAATTTGAGTTTAGAAATATTAACCTCCTAGGGAGCGGAACATAATAATAGGTCAGATCTTATAATAGCGAATTAATTGGACGAAAACGTTCAAAGGAAAAATCTTGTCCCCTTAATTTTACTCATACTGCGCTGAGCCGATCTCCTTTTAAAAGTGCATGTTTACTCACCACAATGTACTGAAGTTTCCGGCACTGGTATTATACATAAAGATATGTGCACTTTGAAAACTAACACTGATAGTCATTATTTAAATAACTTAATGCTTTGAGAAGTTTTTGATTATCTAAAATAAACTTACCTGAACACTCAACAATGTAAATTCTGGTGGCTCCATCTTGGCTGGTTTTCTTTTTTCATGACATAAAATCTCCTCGGCATACACTATACAGTTTGTATTCAGCGCCATCTAACAAGCTGAGAGTCTGTTTCCATAATTTTGTTGCTATCTTCAAAGAATCTTTTCCTCTTCGTACTCTAAATTTGCTAATATACATTTTTTACGGAGAAAACATAAAGAACAATGGTCGAAGCACTTGTATTGCTTCATATTCAGTACTGTAACGTAGTTTAGAGGGACGGAGGTGTGATCCTACAAAATCGACTACAACAAGGACAGAACGCATGTGTACGTCACATATGCAACCTTAGGCACTTCGGCCATGTAACACCATCATTTACACACTTAACATTGGCCACGTCTAAGGGAGCGGCGTACTTACTACACCCTAAGCATCCTTCATAAAACAGTAAATTCTCAAATACCATCTGCCTGAGAAATTCGTTCCATTACCTCTCACGACATGACAGAAATACCCGAGCACGTAACACCATCGTTCTTGCACTGCAGACCCACAGAACTACCACATTCACCAACACTTTCACAGTTTTCGCGTCTCGTGAATGGAACAAAATTCCTGAGAATATCAGGGCTATACAAAGCGAAAATGCTTTCAAAGCAGCTGCTTGGTAGTTATTGTGTAACTGAATTGTTAATCACTAATCGTATTTGCCTCTTACATCTTTAAAATGTAACACACTGACTCGTTAAATTGCCTTTGCTGGCAAGACCTATTGTATACACTGCAGTATTTCTTCTGGTCTTGGATAGTATGAAATGGAATGAAATAAAATGTCGTGTAGCCTCCCGAAAAGCCTAGTGCAGGTCTTTGGATTTGACTCCCGTAGGCGACCTGCGCGTCGTGATGAAGATGAAATTAAAATGAAGACGGCACATACACCCAGTCCCCGTGGCAGGGGAATTAACCAATTATGGTTAACATTTCCGTCTCGGCCGGCAATCGAACCCGGGACCCCTGTGGCCAAAGGCCAGCACGCTAACCATTTAGCCATGGAGCCGGACATCGGCTAGGATAAATGTGTTACATTCACTGACCTGTCTCAGTCTCATCCGTGGCTTTGGCAATATGAAAGTGACGGAGGCATGAGCGATGTTAGTAATACAGTCTCTTATGCAGCCAGTCCCTGCTGTGAATGGTGTTAAAATATCGCTCATAGGATATGTTGGCGCGTGCATTTCAATGGGTTTGCTAATAGCCACGGCCAGCTGGGTGAGAAAAGCAACGGAAAATACTTCACTCCTCATTTCCCTTGCAAGCCTTTTCAACGAAGCCTAGGGCTTCTATGACAGTTGACGGCAGAGCTATTAAGGATGCAACCAAAATTCGGGGTCAGTGTTCAACATAAACATACATACATGATTCAAATAAGTTTATTTTCCTTATACTTTAAGTTTAGTTAGTTAACTATTTAGTTATGACTAAATTATTGCTTATTAATCACTGTAATTGATTAATTACTATTTTACACCATGCGTAATCTTTTTAAAATACAGTATTTAGCAGATTAAACTCAGTATCCATATGCTGTTTCTCTCAGTCTCTATACATATACAGTGTATTTCTCTAATAATTTCAGTTAATATATCATCTTAATTTAGATATGTACATACAGTCGGGAAAAAAACTCTACACACACTTCAGAATTTCATCTAAGTGTAATCAAAACATAACATTTTACTTATCTGCACTTACAAAATGAAATAATAGACTTGTAGATATTTTATGGCAATAATAACTAGTGTAGAACTAAAGACGACCGCCCTCCGGTGTAGGGGAGTGTGCCTGACTCTTGCCCGGAGGCCTCGGGTTTGATTCCCGGCCAGGTCAGAGATTTTTACCTGCATCTGAGGGCTGGTTCGAGGTCTACTCAGTCTACATGATTACAATTGAGGAGCTATCTGACTGTGACATAGCGGCTTCGGTCTAGAAAGCCAAGAATAACGGCCGAGAGTATTTGTCGTGCTGACCACACGAAACCTCGTAATCTGTAACCCTTCGGGCTGAGCAGCGGTCGCTTGGTACACCATGGTCCTTTGGGGCTGTTGCGCCATGGTGTTTGGTTTTGTAGAACTAAAGGCCATATCGTTCATTTCTGAAACATATGTTCAGGAACAGAAATGAATATACATTCAGAAGTATTTCACTCTCATTTTAGGTTCAGTACATCTTGTTTCCACAGCTTCCAAACGCAGGGTCATTGAGTCCACTGTTTTTTTGGTGACTTCTGGTGAAATTTTGTTCCATTTAATTCTTATGCCAAGTTTGAAATCGTCCTTCTTCTTGATGGAATATTTCCTAATACACCTATGGAATTCTTCTCAAAGGTGTTCAAAAGGATAAATGTCGGGGGTCGGGAGGTGAACGAGATTGCTTGGAAACATTTTAAAGCAGCCATGTTTTCACTATTGCAACGGTGTGTAGCTCTTTTGTTGAAATGACCCCATTATTCCTTATCCCAGTTGAACAAAAGGCATTTTCCTCCAATATATACAGATACCTTCATTTATCCTTTATTTTCAATAAATACTAAATTGTCTACCCCTGAACCAGACATGCGACTCCAAACAAGAATATTTCCACCTCCATGTTTCACTAATGGAACAAGGTTTTTCATTCGGAGGCTTTCGTTAGGTTTTCTCCATACTTTCTGCTTTCTATCACACTGAAATAAAGGACAGAAGTATTCGCTGTTTGTAAGAACGTCACAAGCACAAGTCAAAACAATCAACATGCAGCAAGGGTTGTCAAAAAAAAGTATGGAATAAGCGGGTGTATGTAGATTTATGTTTCCTACTATATATATAATCGTATACAGCTTGCTGTAAATACTGTGTTAAACTGGTTAGATGTATGAGAAGGCCACCTGGCCTTGATCTTGCCAGGGTGAATAAATCATTAATCAATTATTTTATTTTATTTTTTGCTAGGGCATTTACGTCGCACCGACACAGATATGTCTTATGGCGACGATGGGATAGGATAGGCCTAGGAGTTGGAAGGAAGCGGCCGTGGCCTTAATTAAGGTACAGCCCCAGCATTTGCCTGGTGTGAAAATGGGAAACCACGGAAAACCATCTTCAGGGCTGCCGACAGTGGGATTCGAACCCCCTATCTCCCGGATGCAAGCTCACAGCCGCGCGCCTCTACGCTCACGGCCAACTCACCCGGTATTAATCAATTGATCATAAAAAAATAAAAATAAAATGTTGCCTTCAGTAATGTTCTTTAGGAATTCACTATGTCTAATGATGTGGCCTTCATATTGAAATTTCTTCTTGGTTAATTGATTAATGTTCTTCTTTCCGCAAACATCTGTAAAATGTTCTCGTTAGATGTCTATGCTGTCTACCCAATTTTTAACTTCGTTCTCCAAATCATATTTCACTTGGAACAGACAAAACCAAATTTAATAAATACGATTAAATGAATGCAAGTTGGTCCCTACCGGCCGAGGGGACAGTGTGAATGCGTTGTGACCGACATAGCCACTAGGGCTGCAAGTGTTGTCCCTGTATTTATGTTATGATTCAGAAAAATAATAGAGGGTAAAGAAAAAAAACGCTTAAAAATTCTGTATCTGTTTACGAGGGCCTATTACCATGCGAACAATATCCGCCGTGACACCCTGTCATGACAGCTCTCCCCTCGTCACGCTGGGGACTTTGTGGCGGGGGGGGGGGGGGAGGGGGGAGGGACTGCTCGACTGGGGAGCATGTAAGGTTTGTACTGCGTAGTGTCGAGGTTGAAACATAAACTGATTGATTTAAAATGTCTCTTTGGTGCGTTGCGTGGCCAATTGTTGGCAGACAACGTTTTAAATATGAGATAAGTGTTATAATTACGAAACACGTTTCCAAATGAGACTCTTCCGAACTTGTTAAGATTGTCACGGCTCTAGTTACTATGAATGAATGAAGTGAATAATCTTGTCTTTTATAAAATGTATCTTCCGATGAGTGCTTCGGAAAAGGAAAATAAGGTCGATAACATAACCCGTTAACAGAAGATCTCTAAAGATAAACCATGCGATTAAAGCATAGATATTATGATTGTTAAAATGTTCAACGCTAGTCTTTAATTTGATGACATATTCAGCTGAAAAGTGGGACGGCCTTACTTAAAACTAACCTTTCGTTTATCAAATCGTCAAGTGACGCTAGACTGAGGATATTCAGTTGCATTTACTTGCCGACCTAAGGTATGACTCCATTTCTCATAAATCACACTCCACCGGGCGAGTTGGCCGTGCGGTTAGGGGCGCGCGACAGTGAGCTTGCATCCGGGAGATAGTGGGTTCGAGCCCCACTGTCGTCAGCCCTGAAGATGGTTTTTCGTGGTTTCCCATTTTCACACCAGCAAATGCTGGGTCTGTACCTTAATTAAAGCCACGGCCGCTTCCTTCCAACTCCTAGGCCTTTCCTATCCCATCGTCGCCATAAGACCTATCTATGTCGGTGCGATGTAAGGCAACTAGATAAAAGAAAATCACACTCCCATAGTAATAAAGCATAAACTGATTTCAACACCTTTTTTTAATGAAAATTCCTCCAAAGATGGCGAGCACGTTCTGCCACCTGTACAAGGTAGTGTACCAGGAAAGCCTAGGTCCTGGTCCATATTAATCGAAAGAAACGTTATTCCAGCATAAAAGATCCGACCGACGTACGAACATCTATGTAAAGAATGTTCCAGTATGTGCCAGACCCCACGAGTGCACTAGGCGGAGTCAAGTGACGTCACCTGTCGCTCGAAGCTCACCTCCCCTAGAGATATTTCTCGAAAAGAATTTTCTTTTGTCAGCTTTTCAACGCCTTAACCAATTTCAACGGGACAAACGCTGAATCGTAGCGGACGTCATAAAAGTTAATCCCTGTGAATTTCGAATTAATTCATCCCATGGTTGTTGAGTTATAATAATTTAAAGTCTAAAAAATATTACGCACTCACGGTCACATGGCCAAGAGGTGCTACCCCTCCCAGCGCTGGTATATATATACGTCAAGGCCAGCCAGCAAGCAGGCCAGTACAAGGACGAGTATACAGCTGTGTGTGAGTGAGACAGAGGAGAGACCGACCCGCGTACAGTATGTTCGCGCAGTCACGGTGAAAGTACATGCCGTCGCATTTCCGGAACACGAAGTTATATCGCCGACAGAATTATAAAAGACGTCGCACTGTGTTTCGTACATCGCGTCGCGACTACAGTCTAATCCTAAAGACATTTAAGAATATAATACGAGTGAACTTATTGAAGTGCAAATATCAACTATTTAACGTTCACAGAATATGTCATTACGTGTAGACTTAGGTTACTTCAAATGATATTGAACTTCTACAGAAACTAATGTGTAGAATCACCAGAACTCATTTCTTTTCGAGTATTGAACTGTATTTCTTTATTCACGCCACATCAGTATACGACTTACAGTAGTAATTTGAGTGAAAACTAAGAACTTTTTCTGAGGTAATATAACGTTATAATAACAAGATAAGCAGAAAATAATCCTTAGTGACTTAATGATTGTGTTCAAAGACTGTGATTATCGACTTGCCTTTTCAAGGGTGAACTGTGTATTATGAACGTTTCAGTAACGACTTTAAATGGTATTTCATACAGGAAAGACTGTGATTCTTTATTTAACGTCTTGAAATTCAATTACGCCATAAATAGTGTTCAACAGTAAATGACAGTGTCAGTGATAACTACTCGCACTAAGTGAATTTTTCGTGTGCGAAAAATCACCCTAACAAGCTGCACTTCTACATGATCCAGTTCCAGCCGTCATCACCTCATCGGGAACGTCAACATGGTGTGTTAAGGGAACATCGCCGATCCTGATTCTCCACGGAACATTCCAGATGTCCATCCTTCGACATTTTGTAGCAACATTTCTTTCCATAAGTGAGTAGTAACAAACTGACTAAAAATTTTTTTTCATTAATTTTGAACAGTGGAAACTTCAGTGCCGCGTGTGAACAAATATTTCAGAGTTCTCATAATTTCTCAGAAGTGATTAATTTAATTTCAAATTTCATTTTTATATCTCACAGAAAGACTTTAGGCTTTTCAAGTGTGCTATATATATCAAGGTTTACAAACTGAAAACTGAAAACTTTTAACAGAAATTTAATTTCTCATATCAACTTACAATTACAAGTGTGTGCTTAGGTTTGGAAAGACTTTAGGTGGAAATTCAATACCTCATATTCTCACATATGAAAGACTTTGGAATCAGTGATATTTATTCATGAAGATTACGTTCAAACTTTTAATGCCAGATTTGAGTCCAATAATCATATTGCAGGGTGAAGAATTAATAAATTGTTTTGAAAAATTTTTTTTAACCATCTATTATTCGCTCTGCGAGTCTATCCTACTCTGTATCGGCTCCAAAACCAAGTTCCACTCCCTGAGGTCCTACTCATGCCCTTTGCCCAAAAACTTTTACTGGTACAGAGAGGATAGTATAATAATAGATGGCGCCGCAACTTCACGGGCTCGATTTGGAGCCGTGCCATAATAATAGATGGCGCCGCAACTTCAAGGGCTCGATTTGGAGCCGTGCCATAATAATAGATGATGCGCCAATAATAATCGCAACATTCAGGGTTCGATTCAAGTCATAATAAATTGTATTGTGAGCACAGGATCCGACTGCAACTATTACGAACACGAAGAACTTGTTGTATTTGACTTATTCGAATATTCCGGAAACATGGATAACTTACTTGCAGCAATCGAAGCTCTCAGGCTTAGCATTAACGATCAGAATGCCAAGATTGATAGGTCTAATTCTCAACTACAGGCGCAGATGGTAGAGTCTAATTCCCAATTGCAGGCTCAAAATACTCAACTTCAACAACAAATGAACACACAAATAACCGCACTACAGTCACAGATAGTTGACTCTAATTCTCAACTACAGGCGCAGTTAACTGAGTCAAATAGTAAGGTTGAAGACTTAACTTCTAAAATTGACAGGACCTTGGACACTAAGTTTGCTGAAGCGCATAAAGTCATTAATAAAAGGCTCACTGAATCTAGTGCCCTTATCGAGCAACGATTCCGTGAAGCTGGAACTCGCCTCGAAAAGAAACTTACTGATTCTAGTGCACAAGTCGAAGCCACATTGAAAAACATGCGGGATCAGTTTGTTGAAAACTTAGAGTCTATTAAAGAAGAAATAAAGACAGAGGTCGTCAAGTCTTTAGACAAAGATCTTAGAAATGTTCTTCCTTCCGTTCAAGCATTTTCCACTGAACTCAATGATTTACGGACTGAATTTCAAGAATCCCATGGTAACATCTCACAAACTCAAGTAAAGCTAACTCAGGTGCAGGAAACCTTGCGGGATGCATTAAAGAACGATGTGGGTAAATTACGAAGCGAGATAGGATTAATTAAGAGCACGCAAGGAGAACTCGACAAGCGTATTACAGGACAGCTAGATAGCACGCATACCCAGATAGCTGCTTTCTGTAAAGACGTACAAGTCATTAAAACTGACTTGAGAAATGAAATAACAAATTTAGACACCTCAATTAATTCTAAAATTCAAAGTTTGTCTGAAGAAATGAATCAAATTAAACTCAAAGAACATACGACTGACGTCACAATTCCTGGTTCGTCGAGGGAAGTACACAGCACAACAACCCTTATTAAAATACCAGATGACAAACCAGTCAAATTTTCAGGACGTGACGAGTATACTGCTCGAGAATTTTTGTTAAATGTCGACGATTACCTGGAAGAGAATAGGGTAAATGACGATAGGAAACTTAGAGTAGTATCCAAACTTCTAGAAGGACGAGCCTTATCATGGTTCATAGCTTTTAAGAGCAACTTTAAAAACTATGACGACTTTAAAAAGGCACTCCTTAAACGCTTTTGGGATTCAGAAAGACAGCACCTTGTCAAGATGCAACTCTACTCTAGTAAATACAATACTTCAGTCAATACTTCCCGATATTCCGATTATTGCCTAATGCAATTAAAGAAGCTACAGTTTTTAGATCCACCTTTGCCAGATATCGAACTTATTCAGATCCTGACACTTCAATATCCGCCTCATGTTCAAGAGATACTAGTCGCTGCCAACATTAAAACATTGGAGCTTTTTGACGCTACTTTGCGTAGGTTAGATACGGCTAATACCCAATCTAGTCCGAAAACTAACAGGAGTCGAGAAATAAATACGAACTCTGCGGAAATAAAACCGCCGGAGAGAGAGGAACCCAGGACACGTGAAGAAGGCAGATTAAGCCCTACCAACCCAACCAGATTCCGGAATTTTAGACGTCAGAGGAATCAGAATAGACACCCTTACCAACCTAGGAATGTATGGAGACAGCGCGAAAGCACTCCTGAAGAAAATCGTGAGTCCAGACGACGAGAACTTGAAAGTAGATGGAAGGATACACGAGAATACATCAGGGAGAGAAATCGTAATCCTGATGAGCTTGGAGCTACATCCCTGGAATACCAACGTCAATTCGGACCAAGAGAACAAAGATCACCTGATCCTGAATCAACAGGCGCTATAAAAAAAACGCCGATCTCGCAATAGGGAGATTAACTACAGAACACGATGAGGACGAGATTTCAAATTATTGTACTGCTGTTATCAATTACTGGCATAGTGACGATTCCGAATTACTATTCGAAGACGCACAAACACTAAGGCCAATTATTACACGTTCATTACCTGTTATAACAGTACGCACAGGCAACCTACAGGTGATTACGCTCATCGATTCTGGAGCGCAAGCTTCTTTAATTTCTGATAGGCTTGTAGACTCGCTTAAAAATCAGAACAATGTTTTGTTATTGCCTGCAGCTCAGATTAAAGTAAGAGGGATAGTTCCTGATAAAATTGTTAAATGTAAATCCCAGGCATTTTTAGAGTTTGAAATTAACAGTCAGACATTCGAACACATATTTTTGGTAGTATCACGTCTTAACTTCAACTTAATACTTGGATCAGATTTTATGATCAAATACAAAGGAACCATTGACTATGATGCCAACCTCGTAAGATTAAAGAATAATTCCGTAGGACTACAGCTGGTAGGACGAAGTGACCTGGAAGTTCAAGAGAAGGGAGCCCGTTTCGAAGAAGCCGGTGGTGACATGATTAAGCCCGCTGTAAGCGAGGTTGCGCCAGCCGTAGCAGAAAGTATAAAGGGCGACCAAAGTGAGGACGATGCAGAGTCCGTATTCAATGAGAACTCCATCATAGGTCCGGACTATATAATGTCAATAGCCAGTGTGGTTGAAGACCCGGAAATTAAATTAAAAGTGGAGGAGGCCAAAAAAGACGTTCTACAAAAATTTGCATGTGTATTCGATGACAAGCCTGGAGAGATAGCTGGCTACGAATATCATCTCGATGTAAATGACTTGGGACAGAATTTTACCAGCTCTACCAAATGCTATTGTGCCGCAGCAAGTTAAGATCAACGACGCGCTGACCAGGTTAAGACATGCAGCCGCCCTCAGAGAACGACGCCAGCGTAATAGAAAGTTCAGAAGACCATTGAATCCTGGAGACCAGCTACTTCCAACCCTGAGAGAAGGATTTACGCTAAGTTCTGTCCACTATTCGTAGGTCCTTACCGTGTCCGCACTGTATTGAGAAACGGGGCTTATGAAATTGTAAAATTGGACGGCACTTTCGAGGGTATTTATAACTCAGCCAATTTAAAACAATATGTACCACAGGAAGAGTAAAGCCTGGAAAAGAAAATCCTGCGTATTTTCTTTTCGTCCAACCAAGGGGAAGATGTACCAGGAAAGCCTAGGTCCTGGTCCATATTAATCGAAAGAAACGTTATTCCAGCATAAAAGATCCGACCGACGTACGAACATCTATGTAAAGAATGTTCCAGTATGTGCCAGACCCCACGAGTGCACTAGGCGGAGTCAAGTGACGTCACCTGTCGCTCGAAGCTCACCTCCCCTAGAGATATTTCTCGAAAAGAATTTTCTTTTGTCACCTTTTCAACGCCTTAACCAATTTCAACGGGACAAACGCTGAATCGTAGCGGACGTCATAAAAGTTAATCCCTGTGAATTTCGAATTAATTCATCCCATGGTTGTTGAGTTATAATAATTTAAAGTCTAAAAAATATTACGCACTCACGGTCACATGGCCAAGAGGTGCTACCCCTCCCAGCGCTAGTATCTATATATGTCAAGGCCAGCCAGCAAGCAGGCCAGTACAAGGACGAGTATACAGCTGTGTGTGAGTGAGACAGAGGAGAGACCGACCCGCGTACAGTATGTTCGCGCAGTCACGGTGAAAGTACTTGCCGTCGCATTTCCGGAACACGAAGTTATATCGCCGACAGAATTATAAAAGACGTCGCACTGTGTTTCGTACATCGCGTCGCGACTACAGTCTAATCCTAAAGACATTTAAGAATATAATACGAGTGAACTTATTGAAGTGCAAATATCAACTATTTAACGTTCACAGAATATGTCATTACGTGTAGACTTAGGTTACTTCAAATGATATTGAACTTCTACAGAAACTAATGTGTAGAATCACCAGAACTCATTTCTTTTCGAGTATTGAACTGTATTTCTTTATTCACGCCACATCAGTATACGACTTACAGTAGTAATTTGAGTGAAAACTAAGAACTTTTTCTGAGGTAATATAACGTTATAATAACAAGATAAGCAGAAAATAATCCTTAGTGACTTAATGACTGTGTTCAAAGACTGTGATTATCGACTTGCCTTTTCAAGGGTGAACTGTGTATTTATGAACGTTTCAGTAACGACTTTAAATGGTATTTCATACAGGAAGGACTGTGATTCTTTATTTAACGTCTTGAAATTCAATTACGCCATAAATAGTGTTCAACAGTAAATGACAGTGTCAGTGATAACTACTCGCACTAAGTGAATTTTTCGTGTGCGAAAAATCACCCTAACAAGCTGCACTTCTACATGATCCAGTTCCAGCCGTCATCACCTCATCGGGAACGTCAACATGGTGTGTTAAGGGAACATCGCCGATCCTGATTCTCCACGGAACATTCCAGATGTCCATCCTTCGACATTTTGTAGCAACATTTCTTTCCATAAGTGAGTAGTAACAAACTGACTAAAAATTTTTTTTTCATTAATTTTGAACAGTGGAAACTTCAGTGCCGCGTGTGAACAAATATTTCAGAGTTCTCATAATTTCTCAGAAGTGATTAATTTAATTTCAAATTTCATTTTTATATCTCACAGAAAGACTTTAGGCTTTTCAAGTGTGCTATATATATCAAGGTTTACAAACTGAAAACTGAAAACTTTTAACAGAAATTTAATTTCTCATATCAACTTACAATTACAAGTGTGTGCTTAGGTTTGGAAAGACTTTAGGTGGAAATTCAATACCTCATATTCTCACATATGAAAGACTTTGGAATCAGTGATATTTATTCATGAAGATTACGTTCAAACTTTTAATGCCAGATTTGAGTCCAATAATCATATTGCAGGGTGAAGAATTAATAAATTGTTTTGAAAAATTTTTTTTAACCATCTATTATTCGCTCTGCGAGTCTATCCTACTCTGTATCGGCTCCAAAACCAAGTTCCACTCCCTGAGGTCCTACTCATGCCCTTTGCCCAAAAACTTTTACTGGTACAGTAGCTTAAAAAAATTGGCGGAAGCTGTCGCGATTGTAACGGCCGTAGGGTTTTGAGAGTTTGGTAAACTTGCTTATTAGAAATTAGAGACAATTATGATGATCATCATCATCATCGTCTTGATTTCCCGTTTCCAGCTTCCCGGATCGGGTTGTGAATCAAGGACCTCCATCGCTGCCTTTCTCTCCATCACTCTTCTCCTCTTTTAAGTACATCTTCTGGTTTTCCTCCCCTCTTCCCTATGCACTCCCACACTGAATCTGTCCACCTCTTTCGGGGTCTTCCTCGTGATCTGTTTCCTGCTAACTTCTCTGAAAAAGATTTTTTTGGCACTCTCTCTTCTCCTGTTCTCATCGTATGCCTATACCACTTTAGCTCTGTTGTTTCTGTCCTGTCTTGAAGTTTCAGGATTCATGTCCTTTTTCCTTATCTCTTAATTTCTAATTCTATCCTTTCTGATCTTGCCCTCGATACCTCTTAGCAATTTCATCTACGCTGCCTGTATTCTACTCTCCTCTCGTTTTGTTGTAGTCCATGATCCATTTGCATAGGTTAGTATGAGTTCATAATAGGTTGAATATAATACTTTCTTACATTTCTTCAGGACATCCTGGTTCCACAAAATGCCCCTTACACTCTGGTAGAAGCTATTTTTTTGTTGTTTTCTTTTCCCAGTTTTCTCGGTTATCTTTCCATCTTCTGTGATCACACTTCCCAAGTACTTGAAACTTTTAACCACTTCCAGAAATTTACCATTAAATTTTATCTTTCCTCTTCCTTCCTTCCTTCCTTCCTTCCTTCCTTCCTTCCTTCCTTCCTTCCTTTCTTCCTTCCTTCATCTTGTCATCACTATTGTTTTACTTTCCTCTGTGCTTACTTTCCTCCCAAATTTTTCTCTCTCTTCATTTCATGTGTCTACTTGTTTTTGCACTTCCGTTTCATCCTCACCCCCATATCACTATATCATCCGCAAACAACATGGCTTTTGTTGAATGTCTTCCCAATTTCTGTTTAATGTTCTTATGAATTTCATCCATGACTATGATGAATAGTGTGGGGGATAGTATACTTCTCTGTTGAAGACCAGTTTCAACTTTAAAGCATTTTGTTTTTCCTATACTAGTCTTAACACTACTAACACAATTTTTGTTTAGCTTTTATCATTTGCACTTCCACTCTGTTAACTTGTTTTTTCCTTAATTTTTCCTGTACCAACTGTCTGGGCACACTGTCATAAGCTTTCTCGATGTCAATAAATATCACTATGTCTTTTCCAAACTGCTATCTTTTATCCATCATATATCTTAATATAACGATCAGGTAGAAGGTTGATCTGTCTTTCCTAAAACCATACTGTTCTTCCATTTCTCCTTCTAGCTTCCTCCTCAGTCTTCCTTGCAATACTCTCTCAAATATCTTAGCTACATGGGCAATAAGGGTGATCGCTCTGTAGTTATTACATTCCTTTTTATCACCTTTTTTTAAAATATCGGGATAATTAAACCCTTTTCCCACTCTTCTGGAATCTCTTTCTTCCTCCAGATTATTCTAAGTAATCTATAGAGCCACTGTAGCCCTATTGGTCCTGCTGCTTTTATCATTTTCGTAGTTACCTCATCCACTCCTCTACATTACCGCTCTTCGTCTTTTGTATGGCTTCCTCTAACATCGATATCTCCTTTTCTTGTTCTTCTTCTTTCCCCATTGTTTCTTATTGCTACTTCTCATCTACCAGTTCACTGTATTTAATATTTAGCAATTCTGAGAAGTATTCTTCCCATCTTTTTAGTATGTCATGTCTTTGCGTCAATATCTGCCCTGTTTCAGTTTTTACAAATGTTGTATCTTCCCTACTTCGTAAACTATTCTTCACCAACCCACACAATACCTTTTTCCCCCCTTATATCCTCCTGTAAAGTTTCTGTGAAACATTCCCAGCTCTTCCGTTTCTCTTCTTGTGTACTATTTTCTTACATACATTTTTGGCTTCTTTATACTTCTTCCAATTCTCTGTACTATTGCTGCCTATCCACTTCCTCCAAGTCATTTGTTTCTCTTCAACTGCTTCTTTTACCTTGCTGTTCCACCAAGGAGTCTCCTTTTCCTTTCTCCTCCCTGACAGTCCTCCACATGTATTTACTACACATTTTAAAAAACCATTTCTGAAACATGTCCATTCCTCTTCCACACTGTTCACGTCATCTTTGGGAATTTCTTTCTTCAGATCCTCTTGAAACCTTTCCCTTATTTCTTTCCCTTTTAACTTCCATCCCTTTATTTTTCTTTCCCTTTTTTCTATTAACTTCCTTATTTTACCAAGTCTTAATTTGCCTACCACCACTTTATGGTCTCCTTGGAAATCTGCTCTTGGCTTTGCTGTCACATCCTCCAGTTGTCTACGTTTCTCCTTCTCCACCAGAATGAGATCAATCATTGCCTTTGTCTTTCTATCTCCCCAAACTTATCTAGTTATTTTTGTGAGTTCTTTTTTCTAAACCACGTAATGTCAACAATTAATCCATTCCTTCTACAAAAATCTATTACCAAATCTCCTCCTTCATCATGGTTTCCGTAATTATAGGGGCCAATTATCTCTTCTTTCCCCTGCCTGTCTGTTCCAACATGTGCATTCATGTCTCCCATTATTATAAACTCTTTGTCCTCAATACAAATGCTGGGGCTGTACCTTAACTAAGGCCACGGCCGCTTGCTTCCCACTCCTAGCCCTTTCCTATCCCATCGCCGCCATAAGACCTGTCAGTGTCGGTGCGACGTAAAGCCACTAGAAAACAACATTCCACTTCTTCTAGAAACTCTTCTAAACATTAATATGCATTCCCCGATTGGGGTCCATAAACCCGTATAAAATCCTTGATTCCACTCTCAAGTCCAACTTTAATTATCCTGTCACTGATCTGGTTAATTGTGTATACATATTCCATGTTCTTCTCTCAATATAACATCAGCACCATTTATTGCCATCTTTCCTCCACTCGAATATAATCTATACCCTTTCTCCAGTTCTTTTTGGTCATACCCCTTCCATTTTGCCTCACTCATTCCCAGATTGCTATGTCTTTCTTCTCCATGTACTCTATCAGTTCTTCTACCTTGCCATTCAAAATCATGATATTGACGATGCCGATTCTTGTGATGTCTGGTAGCCCACTTCTCACAGTTCCGCCAGAGCACGGGGAACTGCGCGTCACTTCAGGGTGAAGCCCTAAAATATTCCGAGGCTTCGATTCACTCGCACACAATTTTTTATGCTGTTTGTACGAAGGGGTTCGCCACACCCAAAGGCATTTTATTACCCTCTACCAGGTTCAAATTCGGCCGTCCTTTACACGGAGTCACGCGCCTTTCGTAACCGCTCCTCTGGAGTACAGACGCTACGGGTTTGACACTCCCGCCAACTCCACCGTACCGAAGTCCATCTTCTCCGCCGTAGATGCCGTTGAGGTCTTTACCCATAACCCAGAGCAAGAGCCCTCCATATTTATGACCCCAGGAGGGAGAGTGTCCCAGTTTTTTAAAGCCCCCAGGAATTGGGCTACCTGTTGGTACGCGGGTTGTATTGGGTATTTCAACCAGCCCTACGTAATGTAGGGACCCCTTATCCGTCACCTCTGTAGGGGTCAGGTTCCCTTGGTTACTTATTGGAAGCTAACCCCACCCACAAAGGCTAAGGTTATTTGCAGAGAAAAGACAAGTGTTATATGGATAATAAATTTTATTCAGTAGAACATGGTACACTTGAAATACGGGTAATAACTCGGTGTAATTTGGCTCTGTGATATTAGAAAGAAGACACATAATTGAAGAGGTCGGGAGTAATATTACGAGTAAAAGTAAGATCAGTAAATGAATTACCCAATGTGCTGGGATAGTTGCTCGGCACAACATTCAAATTAAAGTGGTGTTTGAAAAAATCAAATGCCTTTCCATTTCTTTGGATATCTATATTAAAATTCGTTATCATAATGATTGGCACATCAGCATCAAACTCGTTGTCAATCATCAAACTTGATTCAGAGTAACGCATGAATGCACTAAAGAGAAACATTTTCAAATCGCAGAATTGATGAAAGGATAAATATATACGGAGTCTAAATTCAGCGCATGAGTCAACACAGCACCATGTTAGAATATCGTGTGACGTCATATATTTAGCACACATTTTGCCCTATTTTAAAGTGCTATTTCATGAAAACCAATTTTCAGATTTTCAATTACTTTTCTTTGCAACAAGTAGCCTCTTCTTTTATACGTAGGTGCTTTGAAAAGTTCTCGGAATGTACTAGAATTAAATATCTTACCTCGGTGGAACTGCTTTTATTTTTCAACATAGTCTCCCTGTAGACTAATGCATTTGGTCCAGCGATGTTCCAATGCCTTGATCCCATCTCGAAAATGAGATTCCTCCGGGCCTGCAAAATACCTCTCCAATTCGGCTGTCAGTTCTTCCCTTGTAGAAAATCTCCGTCCACCGAGGAAAATTTTCAGCTTGGGGAATAGATGAAAGTCTGATGGTGCCAAATCAGGTGAATAAGGTGGATGTGGCAACAATTCGTACCCCAGTTCATGAAGTTTTGCCATGGCAATAACACTTGTGTGCGGCGGACCGTTGTCCTGATGAAAGATGACCTTTTTCCTTGCCAAACCAGGCCTTGTTTCGCGTATCTTTTCCTGTAGTTGGTCTAGGAGGTTTGCATAGTATTGCCCCGTAAGTTTTTGGCCAGTAGGAAGATAATCTATCAGCAGAATGCCTTTTGCATCCCAGAAAACTGAGGCCATGAGCTTTCCGGCCGAACGCACTGCCTTTGCTTCCTTTGGTGGTGGTGAATCAGCATGTTTCCACTGCTTTGACTGCTGTTTTGTCTCTGGGGTATAGTAGTGGACCCAAGTTTCATCTGTAGTCACAAAAAATCTTGTTGGTTGCACTGAAAACGGGCCAGACTTTGTTCGGACATTTCCAATCTGGTGCGTTTATTGTCCAATGTCAAGAGCCGCGGCACCCATCTTGCGGATAATTTTTTCATACCCAATTCTTCGGTTAAAATATAATGTACCCATTCAGAAGACATCCCTACAGCTTCAGCAATCTCCTGCACTTTCAGTCGACGATCCTCCATGACCATTTTATGCACTTTTGCGGTAAATTCTGGGGTCGTAACACTTTTTGGCCGTCCACTACGCGGATCATCATCCAAGCTTTCCCGACCAAATTTAAACTCGCTGGTCCACTTGGCAACAGTTGAAAATGAAGGAGCAGAGTCCCCCAGTGTGTTCTGAAAGTCGGCACGAATTTCCTTTGCTTTCATACCTTTCTTTACAAAGTATTTAATCACTGCTCGAATCTCAGTTTTTCCATTGTCACAAATCACTACGCGGGAACAACAACAAAGAGTCGTCACTACCACACTTCTGCAGCTAGAGCACTGACGCGCCACGTGTTCACTCACAAAGGATGTGTGATTATTGCGCGGGAATCTCGTTGCTCTAGCACTGACACCTAGCGGTGATTCCGAGAACTTTTCAAACCGTCCTCGTGTCTCTATTGAGACATTAAACAATCGTAAGTTAAGTACTCTTGGCGATGTGTTCTACCCAAACACTAACAGCGTCTTAAAATTTTTCTTTCCATGTACCCAACATCGAGGAACGTAAGTCTACGTTAAAATAAGATAACAAGAGCTCGTGTGGAGAAACTTGATTTTAAAGTCAGATACACAGTATTAGAGCACTGATACGCTTTACTATTGAACATACATTTTTGTCCAAACACTTGTTCAGTGGTACGCCACGGCTTTGATGCTGGCAGGAAAGAATCGTGAGTCCAGTGCCTGAAGCTACATCATGACGGTATGCTGAACGGCCACATCGTTGTTGAATCGCTTACTACAGAGGTGTTTCTTCAGCGGTCCGAAGAGATGGAAGTCACTGGGTGCCTGGTCCAGGTTGTAGGGAGGATGGTCATCGCTCAGCCCAGCTCGACTAGTTTTGCCTCGTTCTAGGTGGAGAGTGAATAGTGCTGCGTAATTATATGTGCTTGTTTGGTATAAATGATGTCATAAATGTCAACACCTCCAAAGACATTAGAATGATCCTGAAGTCTGAGGATTGCAAAAAATGGTGCCAATTGCAAACCCATGGAAAATGTGTGGCACTTTATCAGGAATACCCCCCACTCTGCAAATAGAAGGCTGGAAACCAAAGAAGGTTTAAGTAGTTCGGAATGGCGTGACGCTTTAAAATTACACTCATACGTAGCTCCAGTGAGGGATCTCCGTGGCAGAAGTCAAGATGGGAAGCACTGAAGACACTGAAACTTTAGCGCATGACCTGGGATCCTGTCCATATGGAGAACTGTTGAGAAATACAAGATACCATCGCATACGAACAAGGATAGCGATTTCTTTGGTAGAAAACAATTGGGAAGTTCATGAAAACTCCACTATGTAGCTCAAAACGGCAGTACACGTAGAGTGGACATAATTGCCATCGATAAAGACCAAAGAGTTGGGTTCATCGCTGATCCCACAGTGTACTTCGAAACAGGTATAGACCAGCCAGCAGCAGTTGACCAAGAGAAGAAAGAAATATATGAACCAACTGCAGACTTCTTCAATAACATACAGTTTAAAGAGTGCCACAGTCATTGGATTGTTTGTGGGTTGCAGGGGTACCACACAAAAATTATTTCAACAATTTAGTATTCATTTTCATATTGAAAAAAATAAAAAAAACACATAAAAAGTGACATTTAGCCTTAGAGGCTCTCTTCAATTTCTAAGGAATCATCTTTATAACTAGCAGTGATGTCTTTGCCAAGATTCTTAATTTTTCTAAATGTATAATGTAATGTGTTCGCAGATGTATATACTGTACTGTAGTAAGACACTTGTGTATGGTAAACTTTGTATTGTGGCACCTCATAAATTGTGAAGTATGAATAAATAAATAACAATAACATGATTTCTTCAATAAATGATAAAACATATCAGTCCTAAGTGGTAACATTCATTTGGCTCACCGTTACATGTTCTTGTGGTGGGGTGCCGTGAGGCTCCTACCCCGTCTCACAGCCCGTGGTGACCTACCTGTTTGGATAAATGACCGACAATCGAGTACTAACACAGGAACATAGAATAACTTGAGGTGCAAAGGCTAGTCTTCTGCCAGCTACTTCCACCCCTCCGTAAAGGAGCAACCCCATATCCCCTTTCGACCCTGGTTACCCTTTCACGGTCGTACCAAGATGTCCCCGGCGCTAGACTACTGCCGCTCAAGCACCACTGTCACCCCCGGCACATGGCCACCTGCAAGGCTTTCAAGGTGGAAAATTCGAAAAGCTCCCAATGGGTAGGTAGCCAATGAACAAAACTTTCGGCGCGCGGTCAAGAGAGAATTGCGGATGGCCAGTCATGAAAAAGCTCTCCCCTATGGAGCTACTCCGCATACCCTCTTCAAATTACCCTCTTCAAATGAGTATATTATTGCAGTCACCTCTTATAACATTAAGGACGGACCTCATAGAGAATGTGGTGCCTCACAACTGTTGTCACACGAGACAAGTTAACACATTAAACGTAATTAATAATAATAATAATAATAATAATAATAATAATAATAATAATAATAATAATAATAATAATAATAATAATAATGGCGTGTGGCCTCCGAAGAGGCCTGGTGTAGGTCTTTCGAGTTGGCGCCGTATAGGCGACTTGCTCCTCTGTGAGGATTGGGGCCTACCGATGATGATTTTAATTATGAAGACGGCACACACCCCCCATTCCCCGAGCCGTCGGAATTAACCAATGAAAGTTAAAATCCCCTACTCGGTCGGGATTTGAACCCGGGACCCACAACACGCCAACCATTTAGCCATGGAGCCGGACATTAAACCTAATAACCAGGGGTTACTTCAGTATATTAAAGCTCCCACAACCTTCACGTCTTGTAGAGGAGAATTAACCCATAATTCTACCTTGCTGAAATTTCAACTAGGCCCTACAAGATATTTTTATTGCAAGCTCATCGTGTGTTCCATGGCATGAAAACTCACAGTGGGAGGTGCCCCACCAAACATCAAACAAGGTCGGAATTAATAATGAAATGTTGGATAATAACCCTCATTGCGTGAGATTTCGGCACCATCATTAACAAAGAAATAAGTAACTAAGAATTTCGGAAATATTTTATGAAGCTAAAGTCCACAGGTTGGAAATGTATTTAATTAGACTCGGAAAGAAGGCAGCATCCATATTGGGAGAGTATTGTACACGTGTCAAGGAGTAGTATAATTGGACAGTTCGGCGGCCATCTCCACCTCAGGCTCCCAGTGGCCACCTCCACCTCCACCTCAGCCAGAGGCCTCCCAGATGCCTCCTCCACCTCCACCTCAGCCAGAGGCCTCCCAGATGCCTCCTCCACCTCCACCTCAGCCAGAGGCCTCCCAGAGGTCTCCTCCACCTCCCGCGGGAAATTTGAATTTGTAAACAAAGCCACGTGCTTTTTGACAGACAACAACGCATCGCTAACCTCAGTACTGCCATCTTGACGGGCCTAAACCTCAGTAGTGCCAACTTAACCTAACTAGCGCGAGGTAAACAAAGCCACGTGCTTTTTGACAACCACGTGCTTTTTGACAGATTTGTAAACAAAGCCACGTGCTTTTTGACAGCTGTCATCGACAACAACGCATCGCAAACCTCAGTACTACCATCTTGACGGGCCTAAACCCCAGTAGTGCCAACTTAACCTAACTAGCATGAGGTAAACAAAGCCACGTGTTTTTTGACAGCCACGTGCTTTTTGACAGATTTGTAAACAAAGCCACGTGCTTTTTGACAGACAACAACGCATCGCTAACCTCAGTACTGCCATCTTGACGGGAATAAACCTCGGTGGTACCAACTTAACCTAACTAGCTCGAGATAAACAAAGCCACGTGCTTTTTGACAGCCACGTGCTTTTTGACAGCTGTCATCCGCCATCTTTAAACTACAGAGCGCTGTGCTGCCCTCTTTCGTCACCTGTCATCGGCAGTGCTGCCATCTTGGCGGGCCTAAACCTTAGTGCTACCAACTTAACCTCACTAGCTCGAGATAAACAAATCCACGTGCTTTTTGACAGCCACGTGCTTTTTTGACAGCTGTCATCCGCCATCTTTAATCCATAGAGCACAGTGCTGCCCTCTTTAGCTACTTACCTTTGAAATGTGGTGGCGGATAATTTGAAAAAATGCTTTTTTGACAGCAGCCATCTTTGAGCGCCGTGCTACACTCTTTAGCTAGTTACCTTTGAAATGTGGTGGCAGGCAATTCCACATGACAGCAGTCATCTTTAATCAAGAGAGCACCGTGCTGCCCTCTATGTGGTGGCGGCAAATTGAAAAATTCTACATGCTCTTGTTTGGAAACAAACTCACGCGCTTTTTTGACAGCCGTCATCCGCCATCTTTAATCAACAGAGCACAGTGCTGTACTCTTTAGCTAGATACCTTTGAAATGTGGTGGCGGCAATTTGAAAAATTCTATGTGCTCTTGTTGGGAAACAAAGCCACGTGCTTTTTTGACAGCTGTCATCCGCCATCTTTAATCAATAGAGCACTGTGCTGCTATCATGCGGGCAATTTCGTTAGCTGTCATCCGCCATCTTTAATCCAGAGAGAACAGTGCTGCACTCTATGTGGTGGCGGTAAATTCCATGTGCTTTACAAACCTATGTGCTTTTCTGACAGCTGTCATCCGCCATCTTTAATCTAGAGAGAACAGTGCTGCACTCTATGTGGTGGCGGCAAACTCCACGTGCTTTACAAACCTATGCGCTTTTCTGTCATCCACCATCTTTAATCTAGAGAGAACAGTGCTGCACTCTATGCGGTGGCGGCAAATTCTACGTGCTTTACAAACCTATGCGCTTTTCTGTCATCCACCATCTTTAATCTAGAGAGAACAGTGCTGCACTCTATGTGGTGGCGGCAAATTCTACGTGCTCTTATTTGGAAACAAATTCTACTCGCTCTTCAGCTGTCATCCACCATCTTTAATCAAGAGAGCACCGTGCTGCCCTCTTTGTGGTGGCGGATAATTTGAAAAAATTCTTTTCGACAAGCAGCCATCTTTAATCGAGAGAGAACAGTGCTGCCCTCTTTAGCTACTTAACTTTGAGGCGGTTAATTTGAAAAATTCTTTTCGACAAGCTGCCATCTTTAATCCAGAGAGAACAGTGCTGCCCTCTTTAGCTACTTACCTTTGAGGCGGTTAATTTGAAAAATTCTAGCTGCCATCTTTAATGAAAAGGGCATCGTGGTGCTATCTTGCGGGTAATATTTTACGTCACAGCTGTCATCCACCATCTTGCATTGCTAACCTTAGTGCTGCCCTCTTTAGCTACTTACCTTTGACAAGCTGTCACCCGCTATATTGCATCGCAAACCTCAGTGCTGCACTCTATGTGGTGGCGGATAACTTGAAAAAATCTTTTTGACAAGCAGCCATCTTTAATCAACAGAGCACCGTGCGGACATCTTTAGCTACCGCCATCTTACATCGCTTACCTCGCTGCTGCACTCTATGTGGTGGCGGTTAATTCGAACAAGTTTAATCACGCATCGGGTAAGCTAGAGTAAGCACGTGCTGCAGTGATGACGTTATCATGCATGTTTAAACCCGTTCGTTGACTAAAAGCTTTAGTCTTCGGGAAACAGTGATAGAGTGTGGAGTGCAAACATGACGAAAACATTAATAGTTGATGTGCAAGGCTTTAAAGTAAACGGAAACAAGTTTGTGTTTAAAGAGGTGGCTGTGTTAGATTGCTGTGTGTTGTGGGCACCAAAACTTGTTAGTTTAGTATTTAGTCCACCGTTCCCTTACTGTTTGCAAACAGATGAAGATAAAAAGCAGACTCAGTGGATTGAAAACAATTTAGGTTTGAAGTGGGAAGAAAAAGGAATACCTTATCGTTTTCTACCTTTAATGATGAATGCACATTTGTCAAGAGCAGATCTTGTTCTTTTAAAGGGTTGTGAAAAGAAAGAATGGTTGCGTGATTTTCTACCATCATCATGTGAAGTTATCGACATGCATGAATTGGGGTGCCCATCATTTAAAACTCTTCCGAAAGAGCATAGTAGAGAAACAACTAAACAGTCTTTACAACATGTATGCATGCTCTTTGATTGGTTGTGTCGCAGTGCATGCCGGGAAGTGAACAACATATGTAAACGGCAGTGTCGAAATAACCTTAGTGTAAAAGAAACATTTGTAGAGTAAAGACATCATGTCATTTCTAACAGATACTAAGTGTAACGCAGTTGAAAAGGCGATCGTAAAGTTTTATGCATGCAAAAAGAAACTAAACACTTTTACTGAAGAAGAGTTAAATGCATTACCAAAGGCATTTTTGGTCAATGTAGCTGCGAATGCTGTAAAGAAGATTTGGGATAAGGTGCCTCGTGAGTGGACTCAAGATCCTGTTTTGTCAGAGCTTCAAACGTGTAGTTTACATCATGAACACGTGAGTTTAGCTAGAAGACCTTCTGTGAGACAGTGCCGTACATGTCAACTAATTAAACTGTATCACGGACCTAAAACTAACGAGTTGTCTTCGCTTATAAACACTTATCATGGCTGTGGAGAGAGTAAACAAGGAAAAGGTGAAGAAACGTGCTGGGAGAAAGATGAGGAAGCATGTTGGGCGTGGACTCATCAATAGAGTGATTGATCTTCTTTTCTTCGTGCTTCATCTCCCCTGCGGCCCTAGAACACGTTCGCCTGACATGTAGTTACATGCTGCCTGCATAGAGTATGTCGTGTAGCTGTTAAAATCTGCTTCGTAAAGTTATGCTGTGTGTGTATGTGTTATTACCTAGTGCTTTAGCTGCTCAGAAGAATATAGCAGCACTTGTCGTTGTTGGTGTAATAAAACGAAAACTGAGTGTCAAAGACCGTAACATGAACAAAGGATAAAAATGTATGTATATAGTCTAAAATAAATATGAATTGTCAAAACATATTACAGGTGTTGTTTAATCCTACAGCATGTCCTAGTGACTTAGAAGAAAGGAAACGTAGAGGATTAAAAGAAAACACACATAAGATTTAAAGTACATCCTCTTTATTAATCCATGAATTAAAGCTGTTATTAAAACCAAGCCATTTAACATACAGTTTATTACCACGACGTCGAATAACACGTTCAACTAAATAGTGATCAGGATATTTTGTTTTCTGCAGTTCTTCGATGTAGAATCCTCCTTCAATAGGCTGTCCTCTGAGATCGCGAAGTAAATACGTAACTGGATTAGTAAGCTTAACACTTCTGATTTGAAAAATTTCAGTGCTCCAGTTAGGTGTGTATCCTTTTGCAAAGATAGACTTGTGTTTGCTGATGCGAACGAAATCACCTTCTTTAAAGCGATAGCGACGTGGATCAGCTGTTTTGATTACAAGATGAATAGCATCTAGACGAGGTGTATTCTTTGTAACAAGACGTGGCTTTGTTCCGATAGTGCGATGAGGTGTATCGTTGTAGGTAGATAAAAGTCTAGGTAGCAGATCAATCCAACGATATGAACCTTGCGCTGTAAATTCTCGCCACATCATTGTTTTGAGTGTACGATTAAAGCGTTCTACAACACTTGCCTTGAGATTACTGAACGTAGAGTAGTGTTGAATGCCAAGTAACTTGAGGTAAGAAGAAAAATCCTTGTTGTAAAACTCTTTACCTTGATCAGTTTGAAGAAGCCTTGGGCAGCGTTTCGATTCTTCAACAATATGTTTAAATGCTTCTTTAACTTGAGCTGCTGTTTTAGAACGCACGGGTTGTGCAAAAGCAAACTTTGAGTACACATCGATAACAGTAAGTAGATACTTATAGCCCTTATTACTAGAAGCATATGGAATCATTTCTACTAAGTCTGCTTGCCAGAGATCATCTTTTCCTCGTGTAATAACGCGTCTGCGACAGTAGGTGCGACGTGCTGGTTTATGTAACTCATGTGCGATGTTTACCTTTACAGGTGAGATCTTCTCTTGACGAGCCATTACAAAATAATACCGGCATAACGTAGTTCTCTTTCTATTTCTAGAATTTCTGATCCGTGACCAGTGTGACCAGCCTCTTGCGATGCTCTTAAAAGTTGTAATCGTTCAACGAGTAAGTTTGGGTCATTCCAGTATCTTACATCCACATACGGCAACAAAGGCTTGTAGATAACGTCTAGACTACGTGCAGTCGGAAACAGCTTAGAAATAAACTCACGATACTTGTAACTCTTATTCGCATTTACAGCTTCTGTTCTCTTGTAATTACGTCGTGTTGCATCGGTAGCAAAAAAGTATTGCTTTATACTTTTTAAGATCATCTTGTAAAATTATATCCTTGTCAGGTATTCGTGAGAAAAGAAGTTCTAAGAGTCCTTTCGTAGGTTTATAGGTAACACCTTTTACAATGAGTTTGTTGCTATTAATCTTAACATTTGAATTTCCTATCCGGAAACAGTCATCTTCGTAGCGAATACCATAGGTAGTGTCAGTTTGTCCTGTAAAAAGTTTTTCTATATAAGGTGCAAAGAGAGATCCATAGGTATCTTGAATAAAAGTTCTAAACTGATTGCGATACTCTGGTGTAATCATAACCTCAGACAAAGATGGTAGATTTTGCGTCGATGTAGTAGGTGTTTCTGCAATAACATCTGTAGTTAAAAACTCAACACGCTTAGATGGTGATGCATCATTAAGTTCTTCTTCTTCTTCTTCCTTATCTTCCTCTTCTTGATCTACATCCTGCTTCTTCTCTTCCGTATCTTCTTCATGCTTTTCTTCTTCATGCTTCTCTTTATGATATGATGTTTGCATAGAAGCAAAACTTGAAGTAGACTGCGGTAATGAAGTAGAATTAAAAATTTCTTTGAGTAGTGTACTTAGTTGTGTTTTTAAAAATAAATCCGTGTCTGCTTGAATACGTTTAAGCTCTTTAAATTTCCGTCGAATATTGTTTCGAGCTTGGATGATATGTTTTGTGATCTCCTTGCTAGATGTTAACATGATGGTGGTTTTTAATCAAGTAGTTACTGTAATTCTGTGTTAATGCATATAAAATGATCGAAACCCATGCGATATCGTCCATGCTGTACATCACTTTCTTTATCAATAACTAAAAAGCTGTAACGGTGTAATGACCAACATTTAGCACACATACGTTTAAAGTCATCGAATGTCATATCAGTGTTAACATGATCGTTATACACATGTCGCATGTTGCGCTCATCTTGCCGAAAAAGCACAATAACATTTGCGTTGTCGCGTATCAACTGCTTGGGCACACGAGAATAGGTTTGGCACAAATAGATGCAATCAACATATTTATGTCGACCCATACTAAAGAATGCACGAATAACGTTTTGCTGTTCTGTTGCGACATCATCAAAGATCATTAGAGAATTAGGAAGCACATCGTCTGGTGATGGTACTTGCTCATGTGAATTAAATTTAAAATATCTTATTCCATCTTTAACTAGATCGTGCATTACAGTTTGTAGAATAGTATATAGCAGCTGATAGAGTGACTTTGCGAAAACGTAAATATTCTCGAAGCGTATACCATTTACAGAAGTAATAAGTGTGAGTAAAAGATTTGTTTTACCGCATCCCGACGGACCTGATATAATACATCGAACAGTAAAAGGAAACAACGTTCCATGACGTTTTCTTGTAGTTGTACTAGAACTAGGTAAGAGATGTGGTACAATGTCGGTAACAGGTAGCGTGTCTTGCTGCTTTATAATCTTCATGATAACTGAATCATAAAGTACGTAATAGTAATATATATATTAAACGAAACAAGAGGCAACGGTTAGTTTATGATTTGCTCTTGACTAGTAAAGTCGTGTCCAGCATGGTGAAACAACGATATCCAAACGACATGAAGAAGAAGAAGAAAGTAAAAACTGTTGGATGGAAAGATGTTATAAAGGCTGCGCAAAAAGCTATTCGAGGGGAATACAATCCTCGTGTAGCTATTACTAAGGCGTTACGCGCAGCAAGAGCGAGAATTTCTCCAAAGTGCAGAGCAATATTTAGTAAACGTGCGCGAATTATTCCTGTACCAAAACGAGGAGGATTTCTTCCTGCGCTGTTTGCTGGCTTAGCAGCTTTAGGGTCATTGCTAGGTGGTGCTAGTGCTGTAGCGAGAACTGTCAAAGCTGTAGAAGAAGCGAAACAACAGTTGAAAGAGAGTGAACGTCATAACAAGACGATGGAGGCAATTGCGTTACGAGGCAAAGGTGTGAACATGAAGCTAGCGCCATACAAGAAAGGGCTTGGTATCTACATTTCTCCAAAAAACGTCTACTGAATGCACTGCCATATCGAGCTCTAACGCATGATGAAGTTTTTACGTTTGCTAAACAACTAGGAATTCATTATTTTCGAGGAGTGTATATGCGCGATCAACTACCAGCACGTCCACGTGAACGTGAAAGTGCCGTAATTAACTTGGACGACAGTCGTGGACCTGGAACTCATTACGTTGCTTATGTAAAACGTAAATCTAAAGTATGGTATTTTGATAGCTATGGAGATTTACCTCCTCCTTTTGAGCTCATACGTTATTTCGGAAGCAGTGCAGACATTGTTTACAATAAAAACCGTGTGCAAAACTTTAATACACGCATGTGCGGACGATTATGTCTTATGTTCTTATATCAAACCCAGACAGTAGAGAAAGTGTATTAGTGTCTACGTGATGACGAACAGTGAAAGAACGTTTGCTGTACGTGGAGAAGGACCTGAAACAACCATCTATTTTAATCCGCCAATCGAACTTGGTTATCAGCCGCATAGTCTTGGACTAGTATCGTTTGAAAGCTACAATAAAATCTATAATGTGCGTGATGGTTTAAACAAGTTCTATTACGATGAGTATGTGCTAACACTACCCTCAGGTAGTTATACAGTAGATGATATTCACGACTATATTGAAAGTACGTTAATTGATCAGTTTGGGGAAGATAGTTTTAGTAATCATAATTACAAGTTCTCAATCACTATAAGCAACATTACGCATAAATGTGTTATTGAATCATCATTTAAGATTGACTTCAAATCACAACCTGATTCGATTGGACCACTGCTTGGATTTTCATCGAGGGAGCTCCTACCGAACGTACGTTACGAGTCTGATCAACCTATAAAACTCTTCGATGATTATAATGTGAACATTACTTGTAATATTATTACAGACTTGAATAGTAATCTACAACCTTCGCACGTCCTGCACGACTTTATTGTTACAGAGGAACGTGGATATACTATTTGTGAGAAACCAGCAGTAGTTCTTTATCATCCTGTGTCTGTAAAACACATTAGCAACATTACTCTTAGACTTGTAAATAAACATAATCAGCTTATTCATTTAGATCAGCACGCGTACGTAGCTTACAAACTACATCTTAAACCAGTATGAAAACCATCTATAAAACACGGTGTACATTCCGAAGACATACTACATGTGTGCAGAGACTCATCGAGTTAACAGATACCTATAAGCAGATACTCCAAGATTTAGGATATACACTACTACAACAGAATGGAAGAAATGCTAGACATTACGAATACAGCAGAAAGTCGTGAAGGTATAGTACGAAGTGAGCTTCATTCCTATCAACCTTTTACGTTTGGATTAAATAACAATGATGAAATTCATTTTATTATTAATCAACAAGATGTTTACACCTTACCGCACGAAAGCTACCTCTATATTGAAGGACGATTAGAAAAGTCTGATGGAAGTGGACCAAGCACTTCACAACTAAACAACCATGCTCTAGCATTTCTCTTTTCTGAAGCGCGATATGAAGTAAATAATGTTGAAATAGATCGAACGAAGAATGTTGGTATTACAAGCGCAATGAAACTCTACCCTTCTTTCTGTGATGAAGAAAGTAATCTTTTGCGGATGGCTGGATGGTGTCCAAAATCTACTAACAGCTGGATGATTAATGAGGATGGAACTTTTACGGGTATGTTATCACTGAAACATATTTTTGGATTCGCAGAAGACTTTACACGTATTATAATCAACGTAAAACAAGAGCTTATTCTAATCCGTGATCGAAGTGATTACAATTCTCTTAAAGCAGTAGAAACACCTGTAGAATCGAAAATAACACTGCATCGTATACTGTGGCGGATCCCACATGTAACCTTATCTGATCGTGAAAAACTTCGATTGCTCAAGATTGTAGAAAATGATACACCATTACCTATACGTTTTAGAAGTTGGGAGCTGCATGAATATCCTGTGTTACCACCTACAAACAAGCATAGCTGGGCTGTTAAAACATCACGTTTTACTGAGAAGCCCTTGTACATTATTTTTGGATTTCAAACTAATCGTAAATTCAATCACGAAAAAGATAGCTCACTGTTTGATCACTGCAAATTAAGACACGTTAGACTATATCTCAATGGAATTACGTATCCCTACGAAAACATCGACATTAACATTGAGAAAAATAAGTTTGGGATGCTCTATGACATGTTTTGTAAATTTCAATCATCGTATTATCAGAAAGAAGATCGTCCGCTATTTACACCTCAAGAATTTAAAAATAAAGCACCGATTGTAGTTATAGACTGCTCTTATCATGAAGAATCTATAAAAGAATCTCCAGTTGATATTCGTTTAGAATTTGAAACATCTGAAAACATTCCTGCTAACACAGCAGCCTATTGTCTTATTATTCATATGAGTGATGTTACTTACCATCCGCTAACGAATATTGTTACGAGACTATAAATAAGAATAGATCTTTATCATTTTCATTAGTGTGTGCTTCGACATCGTACGCTATGGAACAAAACTGTAAATGTGCATGCTGTTTGCATGCTCATACGCAACATCTTATTTATGTTTCACGAGTGAGTGAGGCTATTAAGATGTTCTATAAACGTAGATCGTCGATGCCGAAACATCTTATTCAATACTTACCACCAGGATTTTTATATACGTACGCTGCCTCTTACGTGCATAATTTTTGGGACATCCTTCCTCCACACAGTAAGATGTCAATCGAAGTAGCTTTATGCAGAACTTGTGAACGACATTACAAGCATCGAGGAGAAAATGGTGATGATGATTGGGATGGACCAAATCCGAGGATTGAACACTGTACACAGTGTATGAATGAACTTTCTCTAGTACTTCATGATGATGATGATGATGATGATTCCGAAAAGGAATAACAGCAAGGTAAGAAGTATATGATCTTCTCTGTAAAGCACAACATACTTAGTATAATATATTTCTAAATGCTTTGTTTAATTTGAATGTTGCAGGAGGCATTTCAGAAGCATACGTTCTTAAGAAGCACACCAACCTTGTCAGCAGCAAAAAAACGAACACTGTTGTAGTACATTTGTAAATAAATATTTGATCGCATTCAAAAAATGTTGTACTTATTGCATTGCTTTACTCCGACTTACTCTTAAGAAAAACGATCAGGTCTAAACATGCACAATGACGTCATCACAACAGCACGTGCTTACTCTAGCTTTCCCGATGCATGTTTAAACTTGTTCGAATTTACCGCTACCACATTCCTTTACACCGACTTACTCTTAAGAAAACGGACAAGTCTAAACATGCATGATGACGTCATCACTGCAGCACGTGCTTACTCTAGCTTACCCGATGCGTGATTAAACTTGTTCGAATTAACCGCCACCACATAGAGTGCAGCAGCGAGGTAAGCGATGTAAGATGGCGGTAGCTAAAGATGTCCGCACGGTGCTCTGTTGATTAAAGATGGCTGCTTGTCAAAAAGATTTTTTCAAGTTATCCGCCACCACATAGAGTGCAGCACTGAGGTTTGCGATGCAATATAGCGGGTGACAGCTTGTCAAAGGTAAGTAGCTAAAGAGGGCAGCACTAAGGTTAGCAATGCAAGATGGTGGATGACAGCTGTGACGTAAAATATTACCCGCAAGATAGCACCACGATGCCCTTTTCATTAAAGATGGCAGCTAGAATTTTTCAAATTAACCGCCTCAAAGGTAAGTAGCTAAAGAGGGCAGCACTGTTCTCTCTGGATTAAAGATGGCAGCTTGTCGAAAAGAATTTTTCAAATTAACCGCCTCAAAGGTAAGTAGCTAAAGAGGGCAGCACTGTTCTCTCTCGATTAAAGATGGCTGCTTGTCGAAAAGAATTTTTTCAAATTATCCGCCACCACAAAGAGGGCAGCACGGTGCTCTCTTGATTAAAGATGGTGGATGACAGCTGAAGAGCGAGTAGAATTTGTTTCCAAATAAGAGCACGTAGAATTTGCCGCCACCACATAGAGTGCAGCACTGTTCTCTCTAGATTAAAGATGGTGGATGACAGAAAAGCGCATAGGTTTGTAAAGCACGTAGAATTTGCCGCCACCGCATAGAGTGCAGCACTGTTCTCTCTAGATTAAAGATGGTGGATGACAGAAAAGCGCATAGGTTTGTAAAGCACGTGGAATTTGCCGCCACCACATAGAGTGCAGCACTGTTCTCTCTAGATTAAAGATGGCGGATGACAGCTGTCAGAAAAGCACATAGGTTTGTAAAGCACATGGAATTTACCGCCACCACATAGAGTGCAGCACTGTTCTCTCTGGATTAAAGATGGCGGATGACAGCTAACGAAATTGCCCGCATGATAGCAGCACAGTGCTCTATTGATTAAAGATGGCGGATGACAGCTGTCAAAAAAGCACGTGGTTTTGTTTCCCAACAAGAGCACATAGAATTTTTCAAATTGCCGCCACCACATTTCAAAGGTATCTAGCTAAAGAGTACAGCACTGTGCTCTGTTGATTAAAGATGGCGGATGACGGCTGTCAAAAAAGCGCGTGAGTTTGTTTCCAAACAAGAGCATGTAGAATTTTTCAATTTGCCGCCACCACATAGAGGGCAGCACGGTGCTCTCTTGATTAAAGATGACTGCTGTCATGTGGAATTGCCTGCCACCACATTTCAAAGGTAACTAGCTAAAGAGTGTAGCACGGCGCTCAAAGATGGCTGCTGTCAAAAAAGCATTTTTTCAAATTATCCGCCACCACATTTCAAAGGTAAGTAGCTAAAGAGGGCAGCACTGTGCTCTATGGATTAAAGATGGCGGATGACAGCTGTCAAAAAAGCACGTGGCTGTCAAAAAGCACGTGGATTTGTTTATCTCGAGCTAGTGAGGTTAAGTTGGTAGCACTAAGGTTTAGGCCCGCCAAGATGGCAGCACTGCCGATGACAGGTGACGAAAGAGGGCAGCACAGCGCTCTGTAGTTTAAAGATGGCGGATGACAGCTGTCAAAAAGCACGTGGCTGTCAAAAAGCACGTGGCTTTGTTTATCTCGAGCTAGTTAGGTTAAGTTGGTACCACCGAGGTTTATTCCCGTCAAGATGGCAGTACTGAGGTTAGCGATGCGTTGTTGTCTGTCAAAAAGCACGTGGCTTTGTTTACAAATCTGTCAAAAAGCACGTGGCTGTCAAAAAACACGTGGCTTTGTTTACCTCATGCTAGTTAGGTTAAGTTGGCACTACTGGGGTTTAGGCCCGTCAAGATGGTAGTACTGAGGTTTGCGATGCGTTGTTGTCGATGACAGCTGTCAAAAAGCACGTGGCTTTGTTTACAAATCTGTCAAAAAGCACGTGGTTGTCAAAAAGCACGTGGCTTTGTTTACCTCGCGCTAGTTAGGTTAAGTTGGCACTACTGAGGTTTAGGCCCGTCAAGATGGCAGTACTGAGGTTAGCGATGCGTTGTTGTCTGTCAAAAAGCACGTGGCTTTGTTTACAAATTCAAATTTCCCGCGGGAGGTGGAGGAGACCTCTGGGAGGCCTCTGGCTGAGGTGGAGGTGGAGGAGGCATCTGGGAGGTCTCTGGCTGAGGTGGAGGTGGAGGTGGCCACTGGGAGCCTGAGGTGGAGGTGGGCGCCGAACTGTCCAATTATACTACTTCAAGGATACACTGTCAAAATGCGCGGGAACCATTGTGTATGAAAAATAATGACGCCCGTTAAAGAAACAGGAAAAATCAGCAAACAACACCATCATGATTGGAAAATTAGATGGAATCTCTGAGGTGAGTCTCGAAGAAATTGGTCCAGAGGTCATCAAATGGAATGATTGCTCCACAGTACATAACGCCAAGCAGATCGTCCCTAGAATATATGCATAAATACCCCCTTCTCAACCAAGAAAGTCAGTCATCATTGAATTGTCCGAGAGGGTGAACCTATGCCGCGCAACATTAAGAAGAGGACTTAGAGAGTGCGAAATATGGCTCGTAGAATCTCTAAAGCCAGTTGGCTTGAGGGATGAATATTTTACCAAGTGGTAAATGGTGAACGAAGATAAATTTAGATCTTGAGACAGTGTATTTACGATATAAATCACGGTCGGGGAAAAATCATAAGTTAAATAATATTAGGATTCCCGAATTTCGGCGTAGGGAGACAGCAGGTTAATCGATAGTTCTTGTGAATTATTGCGGACGATGTTAGTTTGGTAATCGGTAAAGGAGGACTGTTGTAAACTGGCAGAGATAAACTTGTATCTCACGGTCAGGCACATCTGTGGAACACCTCGAGAGGAAGGAGTTAGAAATTTCCGCAAACTGCATTAGTTGAATTCTCGACACGAAGCGGGGCGGTTTAACTACTGTATATGTGTACAGAATAAAATTTATGGCTAAGTTTCATAAAATCAGTGTGTATTGCTTCAAGACGAGTTCAGAATCAATGTATTTATAAGGTAGTATTTGAGCGAAGACTGTGCCCTGGAATTATGAGGGGCTAAATCCAGAGGTGGCTGGCGTATAATGAAGACGAGATAATGACACGCCAACGGCGCAATTACAGGTCTGTCTAATTTAAATATTACGTTTTTGTAGTTAGAGATGTAAATGCTTGTCCCTTTAAATTAATTAATTAATAAATCATAACATCGCGTTGTATATGTGGCGTGTGTAAATTTAAGTGTTGCGATGACGATGATGTGTCTTGTCGTTATTCCAGTGTGGAGGGGAATTGTCTGTTATTTACGTCAGTGAGCTAGACTTTAAACTGTGTTTAAATGTATTTAAGGAATGAAAAATGTAAAAGTGAAGCTAAATATTGCAATGAAAATCAATAACATAAAGTTCCAGCCGGTATAAGTTACAACGATGTAAACGATATAATAACCGTTATGAGTGTGTTAAAGTCAAATAACGACATATCCAATAATAATAATAATAATAATAATAATAATAATAATAATAATAATAATAATAATAATAATAATAATAATAATAATCACGTCAGGATAAAATTGAGATAATAATTATGCTTTCAGCAGTTAGGTTAGCGAGATTTGCTGTTTATATCGTAACCCAGTAAAATATGATAAAGTTAGGCATTTTTGGGAAATTTAAATTTTGTGACAACGCGTATTTGTGACATAGGAAATCACGGTATGCTATTTAGTTCCTGAGATCCGAATAATTTCGAGAAGTTTATTGTGAGTTCATTGTAAAGTTGCTTGGATGTGGAATCGCTTGTATTTTTTTTTTAATCCGGGAGATAGTAGGTTCGAATCCCACTATCGGCAGCCCTGAAGATGGTTTTCCGTGGTTTCCCATTTTCACACCAGGCAAATGCTGGGGCTGTACCTTAATTAAGGCCACGGCCGTTTCCTTCCAACTATTAGGCCTTTCCTATCCCATCGTCGCCATAAGACCTATCTGCGTCGGTGCGACGTAAAGCCCCTAGCAAATTTTTTTTTTAAAATCAAGCAAGAAGAAAATTTATTGTAATGGAAATGAAATGCTATGAGAATAATTAGGAAGATATTAAAGGCAGAGTAAGCCTGTATTTTATGAGCGATGTAGAAAAAGCACGAAGCCGAGAGTGAAATGAAATATCGTATGGCTTTTAGTGCCGGGATATCCCAGGACTGGTTCCGCTCGCCAGGTGCAGGTCTTTCTATTTGACGCCTGTAGGCGACCTGCGCGTCGTGATGAGGATGAAATGATGATGAAGACAACACATACGCCCAGCCCCCGGGCCATTGGAATCAACCAATTAAGGTTAAAATCCCCGACCCGGCCGGGAATCGAACCCGGGACCCTCTGAATAGAAGGCCAGTACGCTGACCGTTCAGCCAACGAGTCGGACAGCCGAGAGTAAGAGGCCCTGTAGTTCGACGGGGAAGAATTTTTGTAACATGGTGTATAGGTTGAGGTGTAATATTTCCGAGAGAGGCTGTATGAGAGGAGCGATATCCTGTAGTAATCCAGAACGACTGATGAATGCAAGGGTTGTCAGATCCAGGTGAGTGCGTCTTAACGCCTATTTTAAGTACAAATTGATGTTCTCCCATGATTGCTATTTTATGTAAGACCGTAGGTAACGGCAGTCAAGTCTAGTTGACGGTTCTATTTGATACTAGCGAAGTTCATTTTGTGATAGCCGACCTCACGAACAAAGTACATTCTGACACACAGTCAAGATAAAAATTAAAATTGAATTCTTTCTGTATTTTGACGAGACGAAAATATCACTGACTGGAAACATTGCGTGTGTGTTGAGTTTATTTCTATTTAGCAAACTTCACCGCATGTGTTAACTTGTAACTATTCGAACATGTCGCTTAATTTCGATTTCACGCTTTATTGTACGAAATAGACACAGTAATATTTCCAGTTTCGAGTTCATTTTTATAACTAATTTCACTTCAGGTGTTAGAGTTTCAACGAGGATCAGATTTAAATATCCGGACGTTGTCTTAAAGTGTCGACTTCGCCTGGCAGTATGAATGATGTGTCGATAGCATATCGTTGGCTCAACGATAGATTTAGGATGCCACATGTATTATATAACCTAAGGATGAGTAGACACTGTAACATTGACTCAGCGACAGGAATAGGACGTCGTCTGTACATAGCCAAGTCATAGGTTAGGAATTGTTGCGAATCGGCATGAAAGATGTTAGTGTTTACAGTAGCGGATAGGAGTGTGGAAGATATTAACAGGAGATACTGTATTTAGGCCATTGTTTCGGCATAATTATTACTAGCCGGAAGGTGCTCCCATGATAGCGTTGCATCAGTACCGGCATGAATGTAAGGGTTATCCCACGTGGAAACCTGGCTAATGGAGACTGATCACTACTACTTAGCCGTGTGTGTTCAAGTTCGATGAACTTTCGTTTTCTGTTTTCTTTTCTTATTTTAAGATTTATTGTTTGGGTGTCGGGTTTATTATGACAGTGCCGTGTGTTGACACTTAGTTGAATTATGCAGCATTTACACTACGAATGCGGTTTCGACTCGTCAGCTGTTAATATATCTTATTTTCATTTTTCGTTATTCACATTATTTATGTGAGACGTTGATCTACCGATCACTTGTAGTTTGGTTTAATGGGACATGTGTAGGTGGACAGATTTGTAATTTTAGTCGTAATTATAGAGAACTGGAAATATTTCCTGTTGTTTATTTTATATTGTGGACTTGTATTTAACAAATTTAACGACGTAGCTGTTTCATAACCTGAAAGTTGGTTTAGTAAGAACATTTTCACGTGATTTATCACTTTTCTTTAATCCGTGTTTGGTGTTTCTTCTAAATACATAATGCATTAAGGTTTTCCTGCATTTCGCAGTTTTGTTCCTTCAGAACGATGTAACGTGAGATCTCATCGTATCAAGTGTTGTTGGTTCCCTCTGAATATCTGTTTGGGGTGATGCATGTTTCAACATTGGGATTCCTCTGTAGCTTAACGGTGTCACAAGATGACAATACAGGGTGGAATTTTATTTTTGATTGTGACAATTGCTTTTAACTTGTAATGGACACCATGCTTTCAAGTAATACTTCACAACCTATCCAAAGCCACTGTTAGTCGATTTGATTCGATTAAGAATCCATTCGGGGGATGTTCTAATATCCGATAGGATAGTCGACTAGTGGATGACCTTAATTAAATGTAAATCTGGAATTCTCCTTGCTGAAAGTCAGATTTTCCACGGATCGTGTGGATTAACTCCCAGTGTGGAAGATATTCTTCTTGTTGAAAGTCAGATTTTCCACGGATCGTGTGGATTAACTCCCAGTGTGGAAGATATTAACAGGTTTTTGAATTCTTTTTCTGTTTTTTGCTGTCCACGAATTTTATACTACGTTTCCATTCTTTGGAAGACAATAATAAAGAATTTCAAAATATATTTATCACTCACGTTATACATTGTGACTGCGTTAAAACATGTGAAAAACTTAATCGATATTTCTTGCCTATTGCATAAATAAAAATTATCGCGATTCAAATTGAATAAATATTTTAGTAAGCACATTGTTGCTCCTCATTTGAAGTAGTTATGCTCTCCTTTGAACCCTATCGTTTGGTCGATGAAGTGACAGAAAAGGGCTCGAAACGACCCCATGATCCGAGAGTACGATATTGCTCTACCGAAGCAGACGACCAACGATGGAACGGTAAGTTAAAGCGTTCAATAATACCGTATTCACATTGCATTACTGGACACAGAAAAAGGTTTAAAACCCTTTTCACTGCCGGATATTTAAAAGCTTCTCTTAAATAGCAATAGTGAGAAACAGAGTAAAGTGAAATGGAGTAGAAATAAAGAAGCGCCGTTTGGGGTAATTGGTGGTGTTGGTTAGTATTAAGAGACGTACAACTAAGCTACCACCCAGTGTTGCCAACCTATAAATCTTATCTCCGCTAAATTTTAGTTGAAAATCCGCTAAATTTCGAACTGAAGCAAAATAGCATATATCAGATGTTTTAATAAAAGTGATTAAGTCAACACTCACCACTTTCAGAACAGGAGTCCATCTCCTCCGCGCACTATATGCTCTGAAGCAGATGTGCTGAGTTGAGGTCCTGTGGTTTCATATGAAGCAACATGGTACGTGTATTCTTTTTCAAAGTATATGCTGGCAGTTCACAGCAGCAAAGACCATACGGAGGTTTTAAAATCTATTTAGAAAGTTATTTTCACTCTCATTACCGTACTTTTTTCATTGTAGTTGATAAGTGCGGAAAGAATTGATGTCAAACAATTTCGCATTTATATTGCACTGCCAATAGACGCACCGTCCGTATTTGGGATCATTGGGAAGTTCAACCAACTTAAATTATTTAACCACTCTTTACGAAATACCTGACTACTTTTTCATCCTTTTCTTTCGACATATTGACGTACCGATAGAACCTGATGTCAAAAGAAACGCGTTATCAAACACGACACTACCCGGTTCATCAAGGGTACAGTAACGATTGTAACGAATACTGAGGCTGTGGGCCAGAGCTGGTCTAGAAAACGACTGGTAGTATGCAGCACAAGTTCAATACAACAGGAATAAGTAAACTATTATGCCGTACTAAATTCTATATTTTTTCCTCTCCTGGTGATAAAAGGTGATATTGTTACCGCTGAAAATCGCTAAAAGAAGTTTGAAAATCCGTCAAAAAATCCGCTGTCCGCTAAATGGAAAATTTATCCGCTGTTCCATTTTAAAATCCGCTGAGTTGGCAACACTGCTACCACCCCCATCTTAACGCAGCATTATCGGAACCACGTGATCCACAGTATGTCTCACCGTGATTGAGAGTCGGGAGTATGCAACGTCTGCGGGGCTTGGTTTTATTAACGCATTCCCTATATGAAATCTGCACAAAAATTAACACTGCTTAACTTACATGGTTTAGAATAAAATATGTAACAAGCCTAACCTATGGGGCTCTTGCTCATTATTAGCAATATAATAATTTTGGATTTGATGTAGTAGTGTGTTTCTGTCCAAACAGGCAGCAGCTAATATTTCTTTGTGTGTTTGTGCTGTAAATCTAATAAGGCGCATTGTGGCTGGCGTGATATTTGTATATGGCTAAACGTTTGGGCTGCCGACAGTAGGGTTCGAACCCACTATCTCCCGGATGCTAGCTCACTGCTGCGCGCCCCGAACCGCACGGCCAACTCGCCCGGTGTTGTTGTAATATCTGTAAGGGGCTACTTTAACTTATTTTCTGTGAATTTTGTAACAATTCCTATCTGGTAGCTTGTAATTATAATATAAGATTTTAAAATCCTATTTCGTTCTTGTTATATATTTCTTTTTTATTCCTCTTTCGTTACATGATATTTCTTGTTTTGATATTTCTTGCAGTACTGTTTTCATGTACCTATTTGTCGTAATTCCTTGTTCTTTGTTGTTATGCAAAGTATGCTTTCATCTAATTTAATTTCTTCCTAGTCCTATAATGTTGTAAGCACACAGAGGTGTGATTAGCTCAGTTTTCCAGTGGGGGCGAAAATTTTACAATTATTTTTTCAACGAGAAATGTTAAAGGATTCAAATGTCGAGTGTATTGTGAGTATTACCAAATGATTTTAAAATGCAGTGATAAACATCGAGACGGTTCTGACAGTGTTACGTACGAAAATCATAAAAAGTAATGTTCCTACGTTCAGTGCCAATAACTGAACTGTTCTGAAGATATGTAGAATTATCTATATTTGTACACGACTTTCTGGTGTCACTGTATTACTTTAGAGATTTACATGTGAGATTTAATTGCTTTAAAACGCTTTTATTGACTACTGTTTTACATTCAGTACTTCGACAGAATAATATGGCTGTCTTTCTTTCATGTAGCTGTGTTAACCATGTGGTTTGTGAGGTCATAAACATGGCTAACATACCATTCTCTTCATTCACTTCGATTGCTTTAGTGACTGGTCAGCCTCTGTGGTGTAGTGGTTGGCGTGATTAGCTGCAAACCCCTGAGGCCCGGATTCGATTACCGGCTCTGCCACGAAATTTGAAAAGCGATACGAGGTCTGGAACGGGGCCCACTCAGCCTCGGGAGGTCAACTGAGTAGAGATGGGTTCGATTCCCATCTCAGCCATCCTCGAAATGGTTTTCCGTGGTTTCACACTTCTCCTCCAAGCAAATGCCGGGATGGTACCTAACTTAAGGCCACGGCCGCTTCCTCCCTCTTCCTTGTCTATCCCTTCCTCATCCCCCCACAAGGCCCCTTTTCAGTATAAATGGTGAGGCCACGTGGGTGAGGTACTGGTCTTCCTCCCCGGTTGTGGATCTCTCACTGGGACCGAGAGAAAAACCAACCCTGGAGGGTAAACAGATTAATAAAGAAAGAAAAATAAACTTTATTGACTTAGGACACAAGTAAATGTAGAGTCTTCAGCCCAAAGGCTGGTTTGATCCTTATCAGCTCTCATAGATGGCCTAGGCGTCACTGAAGGGGCATACTAAGAGTGAGGTCGGTTCCCGTTGCTTTCCTCACCGAAAAAGTGTTGCTGTTTGATATCAGGCCGCCTAAACCCACTGAAATGCATGCGCCAACTCACCCTATGAGCAACATTTACACACCATTCATAACCGGGACTAAAATCAATAACTTAAAAGTTATTGATATGCTATTTCGTGCTCGCGACACTACAAATTTCTCTGTAAATATTTCAAACGATTTCGACTGCTTAATCAATCAATCAATCAATCAATCAATCAATCAATCAATCAATCAATCAATCAATCAATCAATCAATCAATCAATCAATCAATCAATCAATCAATCAATCAATCAATCACTACTGATCTGTATTTAGGGCAGTCGCCCAAGTGACAGATTCCCTGTCTCTTGTTTTCCTAGCCTTTTCTTAAATGATTGCAAAGAAATTGGAAATTTATTGAACATCTCCCTTGGTAAGTTACTCCAATCCCTAACTCCCCTCCCTATAAAAAATTTTTGTCCCAATTTGTCCTCTTGAATTCCAACTTTATCTTCATGTTGTGATCTTTCCTACTTTTAAAGACACCACTCAAACTTATTCGTCTACTGATGTCATTCCACGCCATCTCTCCATTGACAGCTCGGAACATACCACTTAGTCGAGCAGCTCGTCTCCTTTCTCCCAAGTCTTCCCAGCCCAAACTCTGCAACATTTTTGTAACGCTACTCTTTTGCCGCAAATCTCCCAAAACAAATCGAGCTGCTTTTGTTTGGATTTTGTCCAGTTCTTGAATCAGGTAATCCTGGTGAAGGTCCCATACACTGGAACCATACTTTAGTTGGGGTCTTACCAGAGACTTATATGCTCTCTCCTTTACATCCTTACTACAACCTCTAAATACCCTCATAACCGTGTGCAGAGATATCTACCCTTTTTTTACAGTCATGTTTATGTGATTACCCCAATTGAGATCTTTCCTTATATTAACACATTGGTACTTACAATGATTCCCAAAAGGAACTTTCACCCCATCAATGCAGTAATTAAAACTGAGAGGACTTTTCCTATTTGTGAAACTCACAACCTGACTTTCAACACCGTTTATCATCATACCATTGCCTACTGTCCATCTCACAACATTATCGAGGTTATTTTGCAGTTGCTCACAATCTTGTAACTTATTTATTACTCTGTACAGAATAAGATCGTCTGCAAAAAGCCTTATCTCTGATTCCACTTCTTTACACATATCAATACATTATTGGTATATATAAGAAATCATGTTCTGAAATATAAGTCAACTGCGCTTTTGAGCGATTCACTTCAAAATTATTTGTATAACTTACAGTGAAATGAAATGGCGTATGACTTTTAGTGCCGGGAGTGTCCGAGGACATGTTCGGCTCACCAGATGCAGGTCTTTTGAATTGACACCCGTAGGCGACCTGCGCGTCGTGATGAGGATGAAATGGTGATGAAGACAACACATACACCCAGCCCCTGTGCCAACGAAATTAACCAATGATGGTTAAAATTCCCGACCCTGCCGGGAATCGAACCCGGGACCCCTGTGGCCAAAGGCCAGCACGCTAACCATTCAGCCATAGAGCCGGACATAACTTACAGTAATTTGAATAAATAGAATCCATCAGAGGGTAGCTTCCCGAAAATAATGAATACTACAACTTTCTTTAAATTTCCATGAAAATTAATATAATTTCCATTGTATTCAGAGATAAATTAGTAAGCTGAACCTTTGTGGTTTCCCCAGTATTAAGTCAACTATCCATAGTGGATTTTCTCTTTCAAAGAAATTGAGAAAATTCATTATTTTAGCATCTGTTTCTTTTATGGACATGATAAAACTCATCCAGTATGGTTAAATGTAAAACTCCCCTTCCTTACTGAACCCTGTATGTATGTATGCATGTTAAGTATATTTCTAATCCAATTACATTTAATTCATTCTCTGATGTAAGCAATTTGTTCGTAGCAATATTTCAGTTGAAGTTTCAATCTGCCATCTTGGTTTCAAACTAATCGTATCTTTTACACAAGGAAACACGATGAGCGTGTCTTCTATCAAGTAGATTTTAAAACAACTTGTTTAGAATATTCTTTCAGTACAATGATATATTTTACAAAAGTTCTTCAATAATACCAGCTGTATTACACTATCAAAGAAATTTGTCAAAGCATTTTAGTAAAATACGTAGGCCTATATGACAGTGTAAATTTAAAAAATGTCCTATTATAAAATTTCTTCGATAAAAAGGTATGAGTATCGTGTTACCTTTTGTAAAAGATTTGACTTGTTAAATCTAAAATGGCGGATTGTAAGTTCAGTTGAAAATGTTGCTACAACAAAACTGCTTATTTCCGAGTATGAAATGTTGTACAACACAAGACACCAGGAATCTAAGAATAGAAATATAAGACAGCAAGTGTTTTTAAACATAGTGGAGGTGATAAATACTATAGAGGAAGGATGAAAAATTTTAGACGTGGAATTTTTTTTAAATAGATTACGTACTTGGTTGAAAACCAAAAACTGAATATAAATTTTATATTATATATCTTCTAGTTCATTTAATTTTGATTATTGTAAGCGGCTTCTTTTTTAACTTACCAGACAAAGTAGGGGTCCCCATACTACGAAAAACGTAAAATTAAATAATTTCCTCAATTGTGCTGAAAGTTGAAGGACTACAGGGCTCGGTAAAGCTTCAAATTGTGAAAATTTCGATAAATCACTACCGGCCTAAATGCAGTTCAGGAAAAAACGCCAAAATCGCTTGTGATTTTACTCATTTTCTTTTTAATTCAAATCCTAGCCAAATTAACGTATTTCCTTTCTGTAATGTGTTCATTGGTTTAATACCCTCAGGCGGTTTTTGATTTTTTGAAAAATGTCCACACCGAATGTAGTTATAAGAGTGTAGGTGAAACTCTGCATTGACTCACATTAGCGCTCGTAGTGGTAGAAAAATGCAAACTGCTAATCTAGTCGACCGGATTTTTAGGTATAAATAAATAATATGTTCTCATACTTCATTATGTTTTATTTACCCGTCCGGCTCCATAGCTAAATGCTTAGCGTGCTGGCCTTTGGTCACAGGTGTCCCGGGTTCGATTCCCGGCAGGGTCGGGAAATTTAACCATCATTGGTTAATTTCCCTGGCGTGGGGACTGGGTGTATGTGTCGTCTTCATCATCATTTCATCCCCATCACGACGCGCAGGTTGCCTACGGGATTCAAATCGAAAGACCTGAACCTGGCAGACACTCCCGGCACTAAAAGCCATTCGCCCATATCCGTAGGATGTTTTCAACATTGAGTTGCTTGCCTGACGGGCTAAGAACTGTCGATTTGTTCTTCTGATAAGCCACGTGAGGTAACCTAAAACTAGCCTAGTAGTACGAGCAAGCAGACAGTTGTAAAACTTGCGAAGTACTCTCCTGTGATGGTTTAATTTAAAACATAACGGTACATTTTATGATAAATTTGGTCATTAAAATATAAGTAAAAATTAATAGTACCCAAACATGAACACAACTCTCCTTCATCCATTTTTGCTGAATTATGATAAAATATTTTATGTAGTGTAATGGTGCGATGGTTGTACGGTATGTTATCATCTTCCATAAAAGTTAACAAAATATTTTACAAAAGATCTTTGACAAATTTCTTTGATATTGTAATACCAGCCTTACACATATTCTTTATTTGTCATTCCTTGCCGGCAGATGGAAGTGAGAGGGTGGAAAGGTGAGGGCAGGATCCTTACTTGGAGCCGTGTAAAAGAAACGGGCAGGGTCAATGGCCTAGTAAGAAGCATTATGCAGAGCTCTGTTAGACCCCACTCCCTCCGCTTTTATGTGTGAGAGATGAATGACCATGGAGGCCCTTACTGCCATATCTCAACTCCGATCAATGCCATGTGTCGCAATGCGAGCTAACTGGTTCTATGTTTAGAGGATTAAGCCTTGCCAGGTTTTGACATTTCCAGGAAAAGACAAAAGTGGTTTTGACATGTTGTATATTATATGGTAAGGTGCTTATGGTCGCTTGTCATACCGCCTCATAATTAGCTAGCGACTTAAGCGGGGACTGAGCTTCCACAGGCTCAGAAAAAGGGAGCTACGTGACTTTCCTTCCAAGAAACTATACTAACGTACATGTCGTTAGTCCTGCCTCCTTGGCTAAATGGTCAGCATAGCAGCCTTCCCTAAAAAGTGTCCTGGGTTTTTTTTCAGACTGTGTTGAGGATTTTAGTTGCATCTGGTTAATTCCTCTATCTCGGGGATGATTCCCATCCACAACTCCATCAGAGTGTGGGAAAAGTGGCACTACAAACACTACAAACACGAAATACAAGGTTTCAGTTACTTACAAACGTTTGTTAAGTCTTCAGTCCGGAGGCTGTTTAGATCCTCAGAAATCATCACCATGGCTAAACTGAAACTTCAAAGAACACATCACTATAACGAGGCATAGAAGGCATAGAGTGAGGTAATTTCCCATTATTTTCCTCGCTGGGCCAGAAAGTGCTACTGCAGCACGGCCAACCCTGTAAGTACCAACTTTCACATCGTCCAGACGCACTTTGCTAGTCAAAGCATAAATGGGACTGACACTTTACTCTGGCACATGCAAAAATAATAATGGGCTTGAACATACAAAGGAATCAATTAAAAGTGGTGAAAACTACACAAGTTTTATCGATGAATTCATTGTAACTGCTTGTCTAAACAATTCATACACTGGCGCTTTGTGGAAAATGGGTGGATCTTTAAAAAAGGTGATTTCTTTACTTAAAAGGATGCTGGTTCGATTTATTTGTTCATGTATTTATTGAGAGTATGCACATCACTATGAGAATGTAAGAAATTACACTAATATGAATTATTACAAGTCACTATGTCACTATTACAAATAACTGCAAATAAATATCCAATTGAGATACATAGTCCTCTGTTCCATTCGTTACATTCAGGAGTTCAGTGAGGCATCCTTGATATGATCTCATTAATCACTCTTGGACGATGTGATGGATGGTTTGTCCTTCACTCTCACAGCCGCACTTTGAAGAGATAATTAAATTTAATCCTCATGAACTATTAAATACGAGGGGCATGCACTAACATGCTGAAATTCTTTCTTTGAGAGAATATACATACAACTTTAATATAGACTGTTACAAAGTTAAGCTTTCTGTCTTTAAGCCTCTCCGAATTACCTAGGCGTTTCTATAATCCTCTAGTTATAATTAGCTCTGTGACCACTTTTTGTTCCACACCTAATAATCTTTCTTCGCTTGGTATGTACTTTTTTCGAAACAAGAACCGTTGACGAAATATATATAATCAGATTATACCCTGTCCAAAATTCCCTCCCTCCTCCTCCACTCAGGAATATTGTTATAATTTTTATCTTTCCAGAATATCTATTACTCGAATATAAATCTTCATGGTAATCACTTGTGGTACTTCAACAAATACGGGCGTGATTGCAGAGTGGTATAGCCACTGGCTTCTTTTCGAAGTTAACTGCCACATCCCTGTGGTTCGGATTCTAGATAACACTGTAGGTTTAGTGACTGATAATATCTATCAATGGTTACATGAAACTACAAGCTTGCTTGCTTTCCTCCCACAAATAAACAGACAGACAAAAATGGAAATGAAGATGGAATTTATCATAATTAGGGTTTCATACTTAAGTTCTTAAGCTCTAAAAGATACCAAAATATGCCATGAAGACTGGGAAATATGACGCAGAAAAATAGATATTGTCCAGCCAGCAGGAAACTAGCCATATTCCTAACTTTATTTTGGCCTTTCTATTTTAACAATTTACTGCTCGCTAAATGCGTTAATTTCAAAATACACTTAACCACAAAATATTTCTAAGGGAAGGAAACTAAAATAACCTCATACATAGAAAATCCCTTGGCATTATTGGCACAAAACAATTTATTAATACTTGGAAAACGGCTAAACCTATTATAATATGACAAAAAGTATACTTTTTTGTCAAGTTTTTTGTTCAAGTAATCTTAGTGACAAAATTTTATAAAATATGCATTTATATGACCAATAAAAATTCTGTCATCGTATTCACACAAGCTAATAATATTATTATTGGCTTTGCGTCCCACTAACTACTTTTATTATGGTTTTCGCTGTTGTGCCGGAATTCTTTCACGCAGGAGTTCTTTTACGAGCCAGTAAATCTATCAACACGAGGCTGACGTATTTGAGCACCTTCAAATGCCACCGGACTGAGCCAGAATCGAACCTGCCAAGTTGGGGTCAGAAGATCTGCACCTCAAATGTCTGAGTCACCCAGCCCGGCACACACAAGCTAGGAATGTGTTTAATTTAACTTAAATTTTTAAATAATAATAATAATAATAATAATAATAATAATAATAATAATAATAATAATAATAATAATAATAATAATAATAATAATAATAATAATAATAATAATAATAATATATTTTGGACATTTATACAGAATGGATGACAACAGGTTAACCAAACAGATCTTAAAACAGCGTTGGAACAAGAAGTCAACAACAGCAAAAACCTGAATTCATGAAATCAAGAAAGATTAGGGAAGAAACAATACAGGAGAAGAAGAAGCAACAGATATTTTTAGAAAGAACGTGTTAAAAACGAAAGAATTCCAATGTCGGGATGGAAAGAAAACCGGCTGAAGATGATCCGGGAAGGGAAAAAGGGGTATAGTGATAAAATGACAGAGTGTGGAAAGAAAAAGCAGGAACAACAAAGGATGAAGCATTGATATTGGCACGTGGTCCCTAGAAGACCCTAATGGCGAAAGACAGAAAGAAAGAAAGAGAGAAAGAAAGAAAGAAAGAAAATGGAGACTTGTGAGGATATTCGAGAGAATATGGCTAATATAGCTAAGGATGTTGCACCATTGCGACGAACTCGCAGACACCGATGGTGGACTACAGACTGTGATGTAGCAATTGATAGGAGAGCTGCAGCCTATAAAGCATGGTACGCAGATACAACAGAAGATAAATTTGAGACATACAAAGAGGTACGCAAACAGACAGCAAAGGTCCTCCGGCAAGCCAAAAGGAATCAAATATCTGAAGAAATTCGAAGTATTGACACGGAATTTAAGAAGAACAATACTAGAAACTTTTATAGGACCTTTAAAGAGCACATACATGGATATCAACCATCTACCATGGGATTTCGAAGGGAAGATGGAAAATTCGCAGTGAATAAGAATGAAAATTGTGAGATATTAGCTACATATTTTGAGAAATTGTTGAACTGTGAAAAACCTAAAAATAAATGGCCAAAAGAGGATCCAAAGCAACGGAATGAAAACTCAATACCCCCTGACGAAAAAGAACTCCGTGAAATAATTACAGACTTAAAGAATAACAAAGCTGCAGGGGAAGACTCTGTCACAGCAGAGATGCTGAAAAGTGGTGGAGAAATCGCAATAACAATTTTAAGGCGAGAAATGGAAAAGATATGGGAAATGGAGGTAATCCCTGAAGATTGGAAAAATGCTATCATTCATCCTCTACACAAAAAAGGTGATAGAGCCGATCCTAATAACTACCGCGGCATTTCCATCACACCTGTAACTTATAAGACACTCTCTAAAGCACTACAGAGGAGACTTGTGGAACAAGTGGATCACCATCTAGGCGAGTATCAAGCGGGATTTAGAAAGGGAAGATCGTGCGTTGATCAAATCTGGAGTCTGAAACGTGTACTAGAGAATCGTCTCTCAAAGGATCTGGTAGTCATTTTTGTAGACTTTAAAAAGGCGTATGATTCAGTCGACAGGGAAGTGCTATTCAATATATTAGTGGAATTTGGAATTGACGCCAAAACAACAGCAATTATTAAGCAGACTTTAACTGGGACACATTCGAAAGTTAAGTTCATGGGAGAGAACTCCAAGCAGTTCGAAATTAAAACAGGAGTCAGGTAGGGTGATGGATTGTCACCAATTCTTTTCAACTGTGTGTTGGAGAAGATTATCCGGGAGCGGGAAAAAGAACTGGACAGAAAAGGATTACTTAACCAAGTATACATTGGAGGGTCAAAAAGTGGTGTCATGATTAATTGCCTTGCCTTTGCTGATGACGTTGCGCTACTATCTAGGAATACTGGCACAACAATAGAACAGCTGAATGTACTAAAACTACAAGCAGAAAAAGCAGGACTACAGATTTCTTTCGAGAAAACTAAATATATAACAAACATCAAAACAGCCCCTCGGTACCTGAAGACAGAACACGGTAAAATAGAAAGAGTTGATAGCTTTAAGTATTTGGGTGAAATAGTGCAATTGAAAACAAATGAAAGAGAAGCAAACAACACCAGACGGGAGAAAATGGCTGCGGCTTTTCGTAGAACATATCCTATATACAAGAAGAAAACCATCTCCAGACGAGCTAAACTAAGGCACTACAATACAGTGATTAAAACGGAATGTCTGTATGCTAGTGAATGCCTCCAAATGACAGGAAAAGCGGGACTGAGAGAAGCTGAGAAATTTGAAAGAAAGATCCTTCGCAAAATAATGGGTCCAAAGATTGTGGATGGACAGTATAGGCTGCGAGGAAGGGAAGAACTTTACCGAGACAATGAAAGGCTAACTGAGTCCATGAGAAAACGGAGACTTAAATTCTATGGGCATTTATTTAGAATGGATGAGAAGAGACTAACGAAAAGGATTTTCACAATACTAGACAGCAGACCTAAAGTGTCGGACAAATGGTTCAGGGAGGTGAGAAAGGATCTCAGACAGGTGGGACTAAATTCAGAAGACATCTCAAACCGAACAAAGTTTAGGTCAGTGATCGACAGATTTCAGGGATTCCATGACGAACCAAAACTTAACTGTGGGTGGACGGACGAAAGAAGACAGGCTGCCAGAGAGAGGATGCTGAAGTTCTGGGCTGTGAGGAAGGCTTCCAGAAACATGTAATTGTTATCTAACGTGGTCTCTAATGGCCGTAAACGAATATATAATAATAATAATAATAATAATAATAATAATAATAATAATAATAATAATAATAATCAATAGTCGTAAAGGTCTCAGGCCTTCTAATGTGGTGCCATCTAGGCGGCCTGACTACCAATTTGGACATTGCAATTATGCTGCTATCTGGCAACGAAAGCTGAATTCTGCTAGAATTGTTTCTATGCTTGAGTTGATTTAATTTTGTCCGGCGACACTGAGTGCATCGCCAGGGATATTTAATATACCAACAATCAATTATGACATAGAGTGCCAAGATTTTGATCGTCTATAAAAAATGGACCACCTCAGCCGGATTCGAACATACGATCTTGGGTTCATTAGTCGGATACTCCACTACTGATCCGACGACCTTAGAGTTTGTAAAGAGAGAACAGGAACAAAGTACGGCATGGCATGCCATTGAATTCCGAGCACTTACTGTACACGTCGTCTGAAATAATAACAAAGGATTAGCGCAAAAATCGCAACGTACAGGCGGAAAGACAATTTTATAAGTGCGGATATTTGGTGCACTGTTGTTCATCTATTTACTGTAAAATAACATATCCTGACTGACTGACTGACTGACTGACTGACTGACTGACTGACTGACTCATCATCGCCAAGCCAAAACTAAACTACTGGACAAACGAAATGAAATATTGGGGTACATTCATATTAGAGTGTAGGTTCTCACTAAGGGAGGATGTTTGGGTATTCCATCGCTAAGGGGGTGAAAAGGTGGGAGCGTGAATACCTTTCATGAGGATTGTTATATCTAAAAAATTGAAGATGCTACAGACATACAAATTAGTATTTGGATTCTCCTTTAAAAATAAAGAAACAAGTAATTTTGTTTTGTTTTCGGAAACTTGACTTAAGGGGGAGGGGGTGAAAAAAGTAAAGGAGTTGAATTCTGTTTATGAGGGTACTTATATATCAGGAACTGAAGATGTTACAGACGTGAAAATTGGTGTTTTTAATCTCCTTTATAAATAAAGAAACGCGTATTTATTGTTTTCGGAAAGTCCACTTAAGGGAAGAGGGGTTGAAAGAAGTGAAGAATAAGTTAAATTATTTTTATGAGAATACATATATTCCAAAAATTGAAGATGTTACAGACGTGAAAACTGATTTTCGGAATCCTTTTTTAAAATAAAGAAACGAGTACCTTTTTGTCGGAGAATCCACTTAAGGGGGTGCAAAGAATTGGAAAATTGGGTGAACTTTAAAATGAGTAGCGGTATATCTACAGTATATGTCAAAAACGAAGTATGTTACAGACGTGAAAATTGGTATTAGGAATCCCCTTTAAAAATAAAGAAACATGTACTTTGCCGGGCTGAGAAGCTCAGACGGTTGAAGCGCTGGCCTTCTGACCCCAGCTTGGCAGGTTCGATCCTGGCTCAGTCCGGTGATATTTGAAGGTGCTCAAATATGTCAGCCTCGTGTTGGTAGATTTACTAGCACGTAAAAGAACTCCTGCGGGACAAAGTTCCGGCACCTCGGCGTCTCCGAAAACCGTAAAAGTAGTTAGTGGGACGTAAAGCAAGTAGCATTATTATTGTTATTAAACATGTACTTTTTGTTTTCGGAAAATCCACTTAGGGGTTGGGTTTGGGGAAGGACAGAAAAAGGGGTTGAATTTTTATTTATATCTCAAAAATTGAAGATGTTACAGACGTGGAAATAAGTATTTGGAATCTTTTTTAAAAATAAAGGAACATGTTTTTGCTTGTTTTCGACTTGAGAGAAGACTGTTTCGCACATGTACAGCTCTATGTCGTATGGCCATCTTAGCTCCAAAAGGCAATGCCACAAACTTGGTTTACAAAGAGTTTCTGGGATAAATGAAACTCATTTTTCGGTGAGTTTTTATACTTTGATTTTCATATATCTTAGTACAGTACTGAGGAACGATTACTTTCAACAAGTAAAGAAATCCACGCTAGTTACAGTGTATAATAATGCTGTATGGCCTCCGGAGACGTGTGGTGCTGGTCGTTCGATCTGACTCTAGCAGGCGACCTGCGTGTCCGTGAGGAAGTGGTTATAACTACGATGAATACTAATTTTGAAAACAGCACACGGACCCAGTCCCCGAGCCAGAGGAATTAACCAATGAAGGCTAAAATTCTCGACCCAGCTGGGAATTGAATGCGGTACCCCTTGGACCAAAGACCAGTACTCAAACTATTTATCCATGTAGCCGTGTGCCTTTCATTGTGAATAGGGTCATGTATGTCAAAAGTCACCGACGAGAATTTCCTTTAGAGTACACGAACTTCAGAGAAAAACATCGAGGTGAAAACATTTTCCAGTATATATTTTCTTCGGCTGCTAATACGTTTCATAGCACACTCTCATCCCTGAACGTGAGAGGTAAAAGAGAAAGCAGACGTATTGCAAATGTACTCGTTTTTATATAACTGGCGCCCATCACGACATTTTACGACTGTGGTTGTGGAGGGAGCGTCGTTCGTACGTGACGTCACAGGCAACGACAACTTTCAGCTTCGTCTCGTTGCAGTATTCCACGCATTAAGGTAATAATTCATACAGGACCACCATATTCAGCTCAAATAGAAACTAGGTAATTATTTAAACTCATTTGTATGATAATGCTCTTTACTGGGAAGAAATACTGTTGTAGTTGGGACATAGTAGGCTAGTCACCTCTTCAACACAAACACAAGAAAACAACGTGGAAAAGTGTGTAAATCAGTGGAGCTATAAAAAAAATAGTCGACATATATAATGAGGTGACGACGTCAGTAAAATTAAGCTACATATATTCAAAACTTAGTGTAGCCAAACCATGCGCTCATAATCGGGCTTATAACTGAGACTGCAGAAGATCTCGAGAAGTTGCTGAATGGTATGGATGAAGTCTTGGGTAAGGAGTATCAGATGAAAATAAATAAGTCCAAAACAAAATGGAGTGCAGTCGAACGAAGGCAGGTGATGTAGGAAACATTACATTAGGAAATTAACTTAAAGGAAGTAGATGAATATTGTTACTTGGGTAGTAAAATAACTAACGATGGCAGAAGTAAGGAGGACATAAAATGCAGACTAGCACAAGCAAGGAAGAACTTTCTTAAGAAAATAAATTTGCTCACTTCAAACATTGATATCGGAATCAGAAAGATGTTTTTGAAGAATTTCGTGTGGAGCGTGGCATTGTATGGAAGTGAAACATGGACGATAACTAGCTCAGAAAGAAAGAGAATAGAAGCTTTTGAAATGTGGTGTTACAGAAGAATGCTGAAGGTGAGATGCATAGATCGAATCACGAATGAAGAGATACTGAATCGAATTGGTGAGAGGAGATCGATTTGGCTAGATTTGACGAGAAGAAGAGATAAAATTATAGGACACATTTTAAGACACCCAGGACTTGTTCAGTTGGTTTTTGAAGGAAGTGTAGGTGGTACGAACGGTAGGGGTAGACCAAGGTATGGATATGACAAGCAGATTAGAGCAGATGTAGGATGCAATAGTTACGTAGAAATGAAAAGGTTAGCACAGGATAGGGTGGCATGGAGAGCTGCATCAAACCAGCCTATGGACTGATGACTCAAACAACACAACTCTGAAACTAAAAAATGAGATCCGAATGGTTGAGTTACCGTTTAATTGGCAATGAGGTGCATAAGGGAAGAGATAAACAACTATACAGTACGTAACAAAAGTTTAAGACCACAACGAAAATCAGTTTATGAACTCCTGGTCCTGTATTTATTGTAGGAATTGGTCTGCAAATATGTTTTAGCTTATTCGTGTTATGAAGAAGAACATGTGAAATATCGAATGAAGTTTAAGAGCTGTAATTTTTGAAACATTTTGAAAACATATAAAAGTACTACACTTTTGGGTGTAAAGAGGTACTACTTATTTTTTTCTATGTCCTTATCCAATAAAGTGTATATTGCCACAAAAGACGAAAGGTGAGAGTATCACAGAGTCCGTTTTCTGCATCTTTCACCACACTCCCTTCTTAATTCGGACGGTGGTTGTATCCTCGAAGATATGTTGCGACCCCTGCGATCTGTTGAGCGAAGTGTGGGCTACATGAGAAGTGCAAGTTCGGTGACGGTGGCTCATTCCAAAGATTTTTCAATCATGTTTACATAGGGTGTTAATTTTCATTAATTAAGTGCAAAATTGTAAAAAGAACATCCCCAGAAGGAAACGACTCTATTATAGTTTCATCTTTCTGTTTTACACCAATATGCACTCTATTGGATAGGCATTTACAAAGAATATATTAGCCATATACCGGCTGCAGTTTAGTGAATTGTATTGTTTCTGGAATAGCGGCTGCATGGCTGAGGCAGTAAAGGCGTGCTCGGTTCACCCGAAAGGACGTGGGTTCGATTCCCCGTCAGGAAGTCGAAAAATAAAAAAACGAGATTTCCACTCCCGGAGGTGCACATTTAATTCCTGGGGGCAAAGGCGGCCAGGCGTAGGGCCAACCACCCCACCCAAATAAGTGCGGAGGTTACGGATGGTGGAAGCCTTTACCTTCCACCACTCCAAGGGCCTTCGTGGCCTGTACGGAAATGACTTTACTTTGCTTTGCTTTGTTGTATCGTTTCTTGAATGCTGACGTTCAGTTAGGTAACGCAAATTCAATTCCGACTACCTATGCAGGGGCACCACGAGCAGGAATCAGCTTCACCCCCACATTTAATTAAATTTGTATTTATGTAGAGCTTAATCACATCGTTACCTGCCATCATCAGAAATGATTAATGGTTATAGTACCAGATTTGTAATTGTGCTGATATTATGGTAAGTTATAATGTGCGTTTCTGACACGATTAAATAAGTTTAGTGAACACAATGGCTCATATGTGGATTAGTTTTATAGGTTCTCAAAATGTTTAGAAAATTATAACTCTTAAACTGCATCCGATATTTCAACGATTGTGTTCCATAAGTTGTATATCAACACGGATGAACCATAAATTATTTTGCATACCAATTTGTACCATTAATGTAGGTCTACGAGTTCATTATTTGATTTTCGTTGGCTGTCTTAAAGTTTTGTTAGGTACTGCATTTATTCTTCTTCTTCTTAATCTGTTTACCCACCAGCGTCCGTTTTTCCTTCGGACTCCGCGAGAGATCCCACCTCTACCGCCTCAAGGGCAGTGTCGTGGAGCTTCAGACAGTGGGTCGGGCGTACAACTGGGGAGGATGACCAGAGGTACAGTATTTATTACTAGCTATATTACCCGGCGCTACCCGGGCATTTTATTGATTGTTTGCTTTTAGGTATTTTATTACCTGTTAATTGAAGCAGTTTAGATGTGCAGTCTGTTGAACGAAATGCTTGGTTATGTTTAACAGTTTTCAGCATGAAACACAAAACTGCTATCAGAAGTTGTCAATTTCTGTCCAGCAGACCCAACTTCAGCTCCTCGAAAGAACGTAGTGAGAAATGAGCTGGTTGCAGCAACATTGCCGATAAGCTTTTGCTTCTTAGTTTCCATTGTCGTACAACCTCGCTTTTCCCGCCATTTGCTATTGAAAACAACGCTGAACATTTGGTGCAGCCAACGTCGCTTTCCGATGTCTCTGGTTTTATAAACGGTTTGAAAAACTGCAATTCGGCATTTAATATACATTTACCCTTCACATTCGGCGTGATTACCACGGATAACTCAAACTACATTACCTGATTTTCAGGATAACTATTACTACTCAGAATACACTCCACCGTTCTTCGCGTTGAGAATGTAACAAGAATCGGAATTGGGAGTGTTTATATTTTCAGCTGTAGCCAACTTAAATGAAATGTGAGTTATTTCTCGTTCGATTTAATTCGTTGCAGCTTATAAATTCTGGAAAAGAGATGAAACTATTTGTATGTATGTTTACTCCACAGCCCGAAGGCTGGTTTGATCCTCAACAGTTCCGCCATCAGCTGTCATAGATGGCCTAGGCATTACTGAAGAGGCGTACTAGGGAAATGAGGAGTGAGGTAGTTTCCCGTTGCTTTCCTCACCGAGCCAGAAGTTGCTATTACATATCAGTCTGCCAAGCCCACTGAAATGCATGCACCAACTGACCCTATGAGAAATATTTTCACACCATTCATAGCAGGGACTGGCTGCAGAAGGAATGGCATTACTAGCATCACTCATACCTCAGTCACTTTCATTTTGTCAAAGCCAAGGATAAAGCTGAGACAGATCAATGAAAGTAACAAAATTGCTCTAGCCCATACCAGAAGACATAGTGCACTGTAAACACTAGGTCCCACCAGCAAGGGCACAAAACTATTTATAATGTAAAAATTTATTTTTCGGTACTTCCACATTTTAAAATCCCCGCGGATATTTATAAGATTTTCGAGCCTCTTCCTGGACCGTAGGATAGAAAGATAAAGAAAATGGTATCGTGCGAAAAGCAGGGTATCTCCTCTCCCTAACTGAATGTGGAAACGAAATCATACTAATGAAATTGTTTACAGGTAAAGATTTTATTTTACTACTTCCCCCATGAAGAGGCTGCCCACAAGGATAAAGTATATCAACTACAAATTAATTATGTCTTCAAAGTCATTGGTGAATTTGTTGGAATGTGCCAGATGGAAATAATAACAATCACAAGGATCAGAAATAAATTTGGGACATAGCATGATGCACAGCTCGTCAGATGCTATATAGATGATTGCAGAGTATGGTTATTGAAAGAGAGTTGGTCAGGTAATCTCGTCGACGATGTGTATGAAATATTGTGTACAATGATGCTGCATTTGAGCAGTGCTCTATCATACGATATACCGTAATATTTTTTTTAAATTACTATGACAATATTTGATACCTGTAAATATAAAGAGAGAAGCATAAAGGTGTGTGGTGAATCTTACAGTACATTTGTTCTTCAGAAGAATTCAGACAACATAATATATGATTGTGAGGTAGTGTTTTAACAAGAAGCAAACTTGTGTGGTAGAAATATCGAGGTCAAGAAACTTGAAACTACATGTATGCGCGTTGGCGAACAGGAATGATGTAAAATGGGACATATTTCAATAACTCGGGTCAAACTATTTCAATGTTGAAAATTTTCCTAAATAACTTATGATTTTAGTACCCTCTTGTGAGCAAGTGACGTGTTATGACCCAGTAACTGTCAAAGATGTCTCTCAAGTTGAGAGTCCCTGGGAGAGGTTGTTTCGTTGTCTTGCATTACAACATTTTTGTTTTCTTTTCTGCATACTCTATGGACAAAGAACGTGAAACTCCCAGAAAGATATATCACTGGAAGGAGACATATAGCTAAAAAATTTAGAGGTACGCGATTTTGGTCAACTGTAGTTTTCATCCAGTTATAATTTAAGATATAAATATTCTTTTTCCCATTAATTATCTTAAGTATTGTCTCATGGAAATAGTGAAATGCATCGTGTTCTGTCAAATACTAAGAAGAGTTATTGGTGAGTAACGTGATCTTACATCATTATTCAGTGTCTAAAAGTGATAAGACGTCCTTCGGCTGTGGAAACATTGTAGAGATTTGATGGCGGATTTTATTTACTGTATTTATTTCGTACGGCAAGATAATACACTGTTGCAATAGTACACATGATTAGTAGTAGGTTTATACACTCATGTTCATAAAAAACAGAACACCGTGAAAGACTAGAGATAGCAAGTTCGTATTCACAGGACATGTTCATTAGTGTGTTCTGCAGAAACGATTAGCATTTCAGTCACCTAGGTTCGGCATATGTCCTGTTGCCTACTTGGCACTCGATACTCCATGGGCACTGATAACTTGTTCCATGTATGACGGCATCGACGCTATAAGGCGCGAATGGCTTCCTGGGGTATAGCCATCCATGCTGAATTCACCTGGTTCCACAATTCATCTTTGGTGGTCGGCAATGGGTTACAGCACCGCACCCGTCGTTTCACCATATCGCACACATTTTCGATTGGCGACAAGTCCGGTGATCGGGTGGGCCAGGACAACATTCTGACATCCTGTGACAACAAGAAAGCACATGTTCGTGCAGCAACATGTGGTCGCGTATTGATTGTCCTGCTGAAATATGGGGTCTGGGGTGTAGTGCGGAAAGGGAATGGCTACGGGTCGCAGGATGCCATTCACGTAGGTCAAACTGGTCACAGTACCCTGGACACGTACCAACTGTCATTTGTGGTTGTACACAATAGCACCCAATACCATAAGGCCTTGAGTTGGCGCTGTATGTCTTGTGCGAATGCAGTCAAATTGATGCCGTTCCCCCTGTCTGCGGCGAACCAAAATGCGGCCACCTTTTTCAAACAAACAGAACCTAGATTCGTGCGAAAACACTATCTGCTGCCATTCCTGTCCCCAGTGACGTCGTTCCATACACCATTCCAGTCTAGCATGTTTATGCACATTAGTCAAAGGTAGGTGGAGAAGTGGATGACGCGCCGGTAACTCAGACAGTAATAAAAGGCGACGGACTGTCACTTCTGATAGTGTACGATGTGTTACACTGTTCCACTGTTGCGCCTGAGCCAAGGAGGACGCAGATCTGTCCTGCAAAGCCAATCGTATGAGGTGTCGATCTTCTTGGAGGGTTGTCTGGGTGGTGCGACCAGACCCATCTCGTCGTGTTCTACGGCCTTCTGTGAACCATTCTATACACATCCGTTGCACTGCCGACACACTTCGTCCCACAAGAGCAGCAATTTCCCGGATGGATGCGTCACGTTCTCTCATGCCAATATTGCGCTCTCTTTCAAACTCACTCATTTGATGGTACGATTCTCGCATACGTCTGCGAAGCATCCTGCACGTCTGCTCAAGTCACACTCATCCATTAACTTCTATTTATAGCGACAACGACAGCCACAGGCACAGTTTACCAGCCGGTGGTGGTGCGCAGGGATATTGATATGGACCTTGAACCTGAGGGCCGACATGGTTCATATGCTGATCATTTCTTCAGTACGTATTATGCACATGTCCTGGGAATATGAACTTTCTATTTCTAGTCTTTCAAGGTGTTCTGGTTTTTATGAACCCGAGTGTATATTTACATATTAATACTGGTCAATGACCAGTGGCGGCCGGTCAATACGTGCTACCGGGCTCCAGCACGTAGCTTGGAACTGTAAGGAATTCATTATTATCATTACAATTATCCTGGTGCCTTTTCTTTGTTTTGAGTACGGTATGAATTTGTGTTTTGTGAAAATCAGGACGAGATCTGTCGAACACCTAGCTCTGTTCTCCCGGGGAACTCCTCTCGTGCTCATGTGAAATGAGCTCTGGCCTGTAGCCTGGAGGAAGCAATACGCAGGCGCAGCCAAGCTTGCAACACTCCCCGTAGCCGGTGGAGTATACCATCAACCGGGATCAACTTTCACTGATCCCGTCTATAGTTACTTGCCCTCCCGCAAGGGGGTAGAAGTGTTCGATGCCTCCTGCTACCCTGATGTTGAACGTAATAAGCGATTCTGCCACTAGAGAGCAGCATCGTCTGGGCTCAAATGTACAGCGTAACTGGGGACAATCTATCGCAAACATAACGTTGTTATTAAGGTAACCAACCAATATCCATCTTCCTTTTGTGTCAAATATAAGGAATTCGTACGTGAGTCAAAGAATCTTGGACTGACCCTAAATGTTATACCGCTTTATAAGGTAAATTATGCTGGTAATAGAGGAGGTCTCAATGATTCAGTTGGTTGGCAGCTCTTTCAGTTGCTTTCTGCGGTGTTGGATCTCGCGGTTATATTGTTGGTGCGTGTTTTTCTATCACTGTGTTAGTGTTAAAGTTCATACGGAGATTTATCCAATTATTTATCCACTACAGTGTATATCAAGTGAAATTAAACTAGTGTTCTTAGTGAGGATCTATATTTCCAAGATCCTGTTTGCACTGAAGATTGAAAGCAGCGTATTTAGCGTTTTTTGTAGCACGTAGGACGATTTTATCACGAGCCGCCACTGTCAATGACTAACTGCAGTACATCTAAAAGTGAATATCAAATGTTCTTAACTAATTCATAGCTTCATCGGTGGCTTCGTGGATTCCTTCATTGTGCCATTACATTTTCTGGGTGGGCACTCCCTGGCGATGTGATGGATGGTCTGAGGCCCACCCGAACAGTTGGAGTAAGGATCCTCGGCGATCTTCCATTTGTGTTTCCAGAACTTATATCTGCCAGGTTGGGTTCTTATTCGGTTAAATGACGCCCAGACGTTCCTCTGTAAGTAGAAACCAGGTTACTCAACTGGATTTCAGATTAGACCTAATCTGTCTGGGTTAGAAGCTTTCCAATAAATCGTGCCATGCTGCTTTTGCGTTAACTTTATCTTGGACCAGTCTCTCGCCTAATAGCCAAGAAGGGTTCCTAGATTTCAGCCTAAGTTCTTCATATGAGCAGTCTTGATGTGTTCGTAGAAGAGGATTGTTGCAACATTCAAGCCATTCTTTCTTCAATGCCTTTTGTCTTCGGAGTTGAGGAGGTGGGATATTTGAAAGGACTGGTAACCATTCCAGAGGTGAAGATTGGATAGTTCCTGATATGATCCTCATTGTTTCATTTAGCTGAGTGTCTATCATCTTTGTATGGGCACTGTTAATCCATAATGGACTGCAGTATTCAGCTACTGGATACATTAAGGGTAGATGAAGTTGGGTCCCAGCAGACAGGGAACGAATATTGAATTATCCTCAACCTCTGTTAACGAACTTCAATATGCTGATGATAAAGTTGTCCTAACCAGTACACGGGATAAATTACAAACTATTTTGAATGCATTTCGCTGAAGAAATGCTAGTATCGGGTTAGAACTATAACGTAAACAAAACACAGCAACATGGAACTTTGGCAGATTTGACGTGCCAGCACTGCTGCACAGATTGCGGTTTTAGAATTTTTCTTCAGCCATCTAGGAACCCATGATTGTCAATATTGACGGTCATGTTTTAGAAGACCGTCACTGAACTCGTCAGTGATTAAATGCCTGTTGTACCGGGCGGTACACCTCCACGCCGCTAATTCAAACATTGCGCCAGTTGAAACTCCTCTACTGGAGGAAGCCTGAACCTTAACAACCACATTAATTCTAAGATTTCTCAGAAAATCTCAGAAATTCTCTGTAAATTTTGAAGTGTTCTGAACTATGTCAGTTTCGATTCGTTTTTGTTTTCTCTGCAGCAAGAAGTAACATTCTCTTCTAGATGGCACCACTTAAGAACTACAATTGTGCACCCTAGTGCGAAGTGAAGGAACTTTTTTTTTGAAGAAATTTTGTAGTCATAAGTTTGTTCCTTGTTAAATTTCTTTCTGTCATTGTTTGTGTTGGCAATGTTAATCCGTTCGTTCCGCCAGTTTTGAAATTAGGCAATCCCGAATGTCTTAAATTAATTTTCGACCAATCGGGGCTTTCTTCCCCAACCTGCTCTGTAACTGTGTTTGGTAACCAATAAAATTTTGTGGGCGGGTTGTAATCATTCATGAAACGTCTCGAATCTTCCACGAGGATATATAATCTGCAGATTTTCTGGTCTCGGGGCCACTTCAGTAACATCTATCCTAGTGTGATTATGTAGCAGGGGGCGGGAAGCGCCTCTTTCTACGGGCAGCAGTTCATCCATAAGGTAATGGCCTTTTAATAACTTCTTTTCTTGCTAGCTCAGCAGTTTAACCCTCGGGGCAGGTTCGAAACTTTTATCATGTAACCTTCCTTTAAAATGTAAAAGACACTTGATATAAATTCTGTCGCTTTAACTACAAATTGGGATAGAGAGTGCCTAACCCTCTCGAGCTCCCAGTCATATTGTTTTGAGGTGACTTCATTTTTATAACAGTTTCCCATCTCTTCGTAATGTAATAACGTTTTATTTCGTGTCACCTCCGTAGTATGGGATTAGCCCTTGCATAAGCGGCCTAGGGCCAAATTAGGTTTTAATAAAGTTTATTAGGAGTGCTGAGTACGCCTCCACTCAAGTTGGTATTTTGGGGCCATGTCATTGTCCTGTTTCTTTACTGAATAGGCCTCAGTAGGTTGGGTATTTTTACCCCTGTTTTTATGTGTCTGGAGGACAGCTTGAAGGTGGAGTTTGGTGTGGCCGTTGATGGGCTTGAACTTTGAGAGCGGGTTGCTCTTTCTTAAATTTGGTTTCTGTGTGCCTCGAGCAGGCTTTACTGGGTAATTGGGAGCAAGTGCTCCTGGGCATGATTGGGGTTTTCAGCCCCTTTGTCAAACCTTGTATTTGGGTAAAGTTGGGCTAATTGCTCAAGAATTGTGAGTCTGGGGCTCGAAGCCCAAATCCTGTAGCAAACTGTAATTGTACATTCTCAATTGGTTGATATGCTACTGAATACCTGTTATACTTGTTATTTCTTGATCTTGAAAAGAAAATATAAACTTGTTAAATTTTAAATTAACTTTAATTTCGTAAGTTGAGACCTATTCATCCCAGCACCT